>NC_057794.1:19978738-19981379 GCF_018294505.1 Triticum aestivum
GGCAGGGGGCGAGTGCGGCGACGGCAGCAGAGGACGTGGTCGCGGGGAGTGGGAGAGATTGAGTGGATGAGGGTCGACGCGAGGGGATAAGGCAAACTATGCCGACGGCTGCCGTCGGCATAGATGCCACGTCACCTATCCCCGTGACACGTCCCCTATGGCCGCAGCTATGCCAACGGCTTTGCCGTCGGCATAGTTATATTTTTCATTTTTTAAATGTTTTTAGTAGTTCATATTTTTCATTTTTTAAATATTTTTAGTAGTTCATATTTTTCCTTCTTTATGTTTTTTATTTCATATAGATTTTTTAATGTTTTTATAGTTATATTTGTTCTTTTTTATGTTTTTTATGTATTATTATTTCATATGGATTTTTAATGTTTTTTTAACCGCTCGGCCCTCTCCTCTCCCGGAACCACACAGAGGGGAGGGGAGGCGCCGAACTCGACTAGCTTCGTCCGCCGAGGCCGTGGCCTGGTCGCGAGTCTGGGAGCGCATGGCCGCCGACTCGCCGTCCGTGAGGGGGGGCCACGCCCCGGAGACGCGTGCCGCCTCTTCGGACATGCCACCACACCACCCCGCATGTATGAGGGCCTGGTGCGACGCTCCGGTGGCATTGCTACCCCCAGGGCCCCCGTCCCGCCTAACCCTGTAGCGTTTGACCACGGGATCTAGCCCTTTGACTTTGCACGGACGGGCTTTGACCAGCGGACCTCCCTGCCCGGTTGTGTTAGGTCAGCCCATAGGAACACTTTGGAGCAACAACCGAGCCAGACCCATAGCAAGATCCCCTCCGTGTAGACCCGACGCGTCCGTTTCCCCCCTCCAGGTGCCGGCGGCGGCGCCGTCCGTGAGAGGGGGGGCACACCCCGGACACGCGTGCCGGGCATTTGCAACCGCCACAACACTTCCAGACTTGTGAGAGGCCGCCTACGCAAGATTTGGCGGCATGCTAGCCCCCGTAGGCTGCTGGCCACACCCGTAGACGCGTGAAGGGCAATCCGTGTAGAGGGAATTTTTCGGATACTTCTCCATCACCAAAAATTATGAAAAAATACCGTCGTGCCTATAGCACATGTGCCCACGTCGTGCAAAAAAACTCATGATTTTATCTCCCTCCGAGTATTTAATAATATTCACGCCGCATCGTTACCGCAGAACGTCTACTACCGTGTCATCGCCGTCCGTGAGGGGGGGGCCACGCCCCGGAGACGCGTGCCGCCTCTTCGGACATGCCACCACACCACCCCGTGTGTATGAGGGCCCGGTGCGATGCTCCGGTGGCATTGCTACCCCCCAGGGCCCCCGTCCCGCCTAACCCTGTAGCGTTTGACCACGGGATCTAGCCCTTTGACTTTGCACGGAAGGGCTTTGACCAGCGGACCTCCCCGCCCGGTTGTGTTAGGTCAGCCCATAGGAACACTTTGGAGCAACAACCGGGCCAGACCCACAGCAAGATCCCCTCCGTGTAGACCCGACGCGTCCGTTTCCCCCCTCCAGGTGCCGGCGGCGGCGCCGTCCGTGAGGGGGGGGCACACCCCGGACACGCGTGCAGGGCGTTTGCAACCGCCAGAACACTTCCAGACTTGTGAGAGGCCGCCTACGCAAGATTTGGCGGCATGATAGCCCCTGTAGGCTGCTGGCCACACCTGTAGACGCGCGAAGGGCAATCCGCGTAGACGGAATTTTTCGGATACTTCTCCATCACCAAAAATTATGAAAAAATACCATCGTTCCTATAGCACATGTGCCCACGTCGTGCAAAAAAGCTCATGATTTTATCGCCCTCCGAGTATTTAATAATATTCATGCCACATCATTACCGCAGAACGTCTACTACCGTGTCATCGCCGTCCGTGAGGGGGGCCACGCCCCGGAGACGCGTGCCGCCTCTTCGGACATGCCACCACACCACCCCGCATGTATGAGGGCCCGGTGCGACGCTCCGGTGGCATTGCTACCCCCCAGGGCCCCCGTCCCGCCTAACCCTGTAGCGTTTGACCACGGGATCTAGCCCTTTGACTTTGCACGGACGGGCTTTGACCAGTGGACCTCCCCGCCCGGTTGTGTTAGCTCAGCCCATAGGAACACTTTGGAGCAACAACCGGGCCAGACCCACAGCAAGATCCCCTCCGTGTAGACCCGACGCGTCCGTTTCCCCCCTCCAGGTGCCGGCGGCGGCGCCGTCCGTGAGGGGGGGCACACCCCGGACACGCGTGCCGGGCATTTGCAACCGCCACAACACTTCCAGACTTGTCGGAGGCCACCTACGCAAGATTTGGCGGCATGATAGCCCCCGTAGGCTGCCGGCCACACCCGTAGACGCGCGAAGGGCAATCCGCGTAGAGGGAATTTTTCGGATACTTCTCCATCACAAAAAAATATGAAAAAATACCATCGTTCCTATAGCACATGTGCCCACGTCGTGCAAAAAAACTCATGATTTTAGGGCCATCCGAGTATTTAATAATATTCACGCCGCATCGTTACCGCAGAACGTCTACTACCGTGTCATCGCCGTCCGTGAGGGGGGCCACGCCTCGGAGATGCATGCTGCCTCTTCGGACATTCCACCACACCACCCCGCATGTATGAGGTCCCGGTGCGACGCTCCGGTGGCATTGCTAGCCCCCAAGGCCCC
>NC_057794.1:19983721-19988059 GCF_018294505.1 Triticum aestivum
GGGGGGGGGCACGCCCCGGAGACGCGTGCCGCCTCTTCGGACATGCCACCACACCACCCCGCATGTATGAGGGCCCGGTGCGATGCTCCGGTGGCATTGCTACCCCCCAGGGCCCCCGTCCCGCCTAACCCTGTAGCGTTTGACCACGGGATCTAGCCCTTTGACTTTGCACGGACGGGCTTTGACCAGCAGACCTCCCCGCCCGGTTGTGTTAGCTCAGCCCATAGGAACACTTTGGAGCAACAATCGGGCCAGACCCACAGCAAGATCCCCTCCGTGTAGACCCGACGCGTCCGTTTCCCCCCTCCAGGTGCCGGCGGCGGCGCCGTCCGTGAGGGGGGGCACACCCCGGACACGCGTGCCGGGCATTTGCAACCGCCACAACACTTCCAGACTTGTCGGAGGCCACCTACGCAAGATTTGGCGGCATGATAGCCCCCGTAGGCTGCCGGCCACACCCGTAGACGCGCGAAGGGCAATCCGCGTAGAGGGAATTTTTCGGATACTTCTCCATCACAAAAAAATATGAAAAAATACCATCGTTCCTATAGCACATGTGCCCACGTCGTGCAAAAAAACTCATGATTTTAGGGCCATCCGAGTATTTAATAATATTCACGCCGCATCGTTACCGCAGAACGTCTACTACCGTGTCATCGCCGTCCGTGAGGGGGGCCACGCCTCGGAGATGCATGCTGCCTCTTCGGACATTCCACCACACCACCCCGCATGTATGAGGTCCCGGTGCGACGCTCCGGTGGCATTGCTAGCCCCCAAGGCCCCTGTCCCGCCTAACCCTGTAGCGTTTGACCACGAGATCTAGCCCTTTGACTTTGCACGGACGGGCTTTGACCAGCGGACCTCCCCGACCGGTTGTGTTAGGTCAGCCCATAGGAACACTTTGGATCAACAACCGGGCCAGACCCACCGCAAGATCCCCTCCGTGTAGACCCGACGCGTCCGTTTCCCCCCTCCAGGTGCCGGCGGCGGCGTCGTCCGCGAGGGGGGGCACACCTCGGACATGCGTGCCGGGTGTTTGCAACCGTCACAACACTTCCAGACTTGTGAGAAGCCGCCTACACAAGATTTGGCGGCATGCTAGCCCCCGTAGGCCGCCGGCCACAGCCGTAGACGCGCGAAGGGCAATCCGCGTAGAGGGAATTTTTCGTATACTTCTCCATCACCAAAAATTATGAAAAAAATACCACCGTTCCTATAGCACATGTGCCCACGTCGTGCAAAAAACTCATGATTTTATCGCGCTCCGAGTATTTAATAATATTCACGCCGCATCGTTACCGCAGAACGTCTACTACCGTGTCATCGCCGTCCGTGAGCGGGGGCCACGCCCCGGAGACGCGTGCCGCTTCTTCGGACATGCCACCACACCACCCCGCATGTATGAGGGCCCGGTGCGATGCTCCGGTGGCATTGCTACCCCCCAGGGCCCCCGTCCCGCCTAACCCTATAGCGTTTGACCACGGGATCTAGCCCTTTGACTTTGCACGGACGGGCTTTGACCAGCGGACCTTCCCGCCCGGTTGTGTTAGGTCAGCCCATAGGAACACTTTGGAGCAACAACCGGGCCAGACCCACAGCAAGATCCCCTCCGTGTAGACCCGACGCGTCCGTTTCCCCCCTCCAGGTGCCGGCGGCGGCGGCGGCGTCCGCGAGGGGAGGCACACCCCGGACACGCGTGTCGGGCGTTTGCAACCGTCACAACACTTCCAGACTTGTGAGAGGCCGCCTGCGCAAGATTTGGCGGCATGCTAGCCCCCGTAGGCCGCCGGCCACAGCCGTAGACGCGCGAAGGGCAATCCGGATAGAGGGAATTTTTCGGATACTTCTCCATCACCAAAAGTTATGAAAAAAATACCATTGTTCCTATAGCACATGTGCCCACGTCGTGCAAAAAAACTCATGATTTTATCACGCTCCGAGTATTTAATAATATTCACGCCGCATCGTTAACGCAGAACGTCTACTACCGTGTCATCGCCGCCCGTGAGGGGGGGCCACGCCCCCGAGACGCGTGCCGCCTCTTCGGACATGCCACCACACCACCCCGCAAGAATGAGGGCCCGGTGCGACGCTCAAGTGGCATTGCTACCCCCCAGGGCCCCCGTCCCGCCTAACCCTGTAGCGTTTGACCATGAGATCTAGCCCTTTGACTTTGCACGGACGGGCTTTGACCAGCGGACCTCCCCGCCCGGTTGTGTTAGATCAGCCCATAGGAACACTTTGGAGCAACAACCGGGCCAGACCCACAGCAAGATCCCCTCCGTGTAGACCCGACGCATCCGTTTCCCCCCTCCAGGTGCCGGCGGCGGCGTCGTCCGCGAGGGGGGGCACACCCCGGACACGCGTGCCGGGCGTTTGCAACCGTCACAACACTTCCAGACTTGTCGGAGGCCACCTACGCAAGATTTGGCGGCATGATAGCCCCCGTAGGCTGCCGGCCACACCCGTAGACGCGCGAAGGGCAATCCGCGTAGAGGGAATTTTTCGGATACTTCTCCATCACCAAAAATTATGAAAAAATACCATCGTTCCTATAGCACATGTCCCCACGTCGTGCAAAAAAACTCATGATTTTATCGTGCTCCGAGTATTTAATAATATTCACGCCGCATCGTTACCGCAGAATGTCTACTACCGTGTCATCGCCGTCCGTGAGGGGGGGCGACGTCCCGGAGACGCGTGCCGCCTCTTCGGACATGCCACCACACCACCCCGCATGTATGAGGGCCCGGTGCGACGCTCCGGTGGCATTGCTACCCCCCAGGGCCCCCGTCCCGCCTAACCCTGTAGCGTTTGACCATGGGATCTAGCCCTTTGACTTTGCACGGACGGGCTTTGACCAGTGGACCTCCCCACCCGGTTGTGTTAGGTCGGTCCATATGAACACTTTGGATTAACAACCGGGCCAGACCCACAGCAAGATCCCCTCCGTGTAGACCAGACGCGTCCGTTTCCCCCCTCCAGGTGCCGGCGGCGGCGCCGTCCGTGAGGGGGGGCACACCCCGGACACGCGTGCCGGGCATTTGCAACCGCCACAACACTTCCAGACTTGTCGGAGGCCACCTACGCAAGATTTGGCGGCATGATAGCCCCCGTAGGCTGCCGGCCACACCCGTAGACGCGCGAAGGGCAATCCGCGTAGAGGGAATTTTTCGGATACTTCTCCATCACAAAAAAATATGAAAAAATACCATCATTCCTATAGCACATGTGCCCACGTCGTGCAAAAAAACTCATGATTTTAGGGCCATCCGAGTATTTAATAATATTCACGCCGCATCGTTACCGCAGAACGTCTACTACCGTGTCATCGCCGTCCGTGAGGGGGGCCACGCCTCGGAGATGCATGCTGCCTCTTCGGACATTCCACCACACCACCCCGCATGTATGAGGTCCCGGTGCGACGCTCCGGTGGCATTGCTAGCCCCCAAGGCCCCCGTCCCGCCTAACCCTGTAGCGTTTGACCACGAGATCTAGCCCTTTGACTTTGCACGGACGGGCTTTGACCAGCGGACCTCCCCGACCGGTTGTGTTAGGTCAGCCCATAGGAACACTTTGGATCAACAACCGGGCCAGACCCACCGCAAGATCCCCTCCGTGTAGACCCGACGCGTCCGTTTCCCCCCTCCAGGTGCCGGCGGCGGCGTCGTCCACGAGGGGGGGCACACCCCGGACACGCGTGCCGGGTGTTTGCAACCGTCACAACACTTCCAGACTTGTGAGAGGCCGCCTACACAAGATTTGGCGGCATGCTAGCCCCCGTAGGCCGCCGGCCACAGCCGTAGACGCGCGAAGGGCAATCCGCGTAGAGGGAATTTTTCGTATACTTCTCCATCACCAAAAATTATGAAAAAAATACCATCGTTCCTATAGCACATGTGCCCACGTCGTGCAAAAAACTCATGATTTTATCGCGCTCCGAGTATTTAATAATATTCACGCCGCATCGTTACCGCAGAACGTCTACTACCGTGTCATCGCCGTCCGTGAGCGGGGGCCACGCCCCGGAGACGCGTGCCGCTTCTTCGGACATGCCACCACACCACCCCGCATGTATGAGGGCCCGGTGCGATGCTCCGGTGGCATTGCTACCCCCCAGGGCCCCCGTCCCGCCTAACCCTATAGCGTTTGACCACGGGATCTAGCCCTTTGACTTTGCACGGACGGGCTTTGACCAGCGGACCTTCCCGCCCGGTTGTGTTAGGTCAGCCCATAGGAACACTTTGGAGCAACAACCGGGCCAGACCCACAGCAAGATCCCCTCCGTGTAGACCCGACGCGTCCGTTTCCCCCCTCCAGGTGCCGGCGGCGGCGGCG
>NC_057794.1:19988312-19992413 GCF_018294505.1 Triticum aestivum
GGGGGGGGGCACGCCCCGGAGACGCGTGCCGCCTCTTCGGACATGCCACCACACCACCCCGCATGTATGAGGGCCCGGTGCGATGCTCCGGTGGCATTGCTACCCCCCAGGGCCCCCGTCCCGCCTAACCCTGTAGCGTTTGACCACGGGATCTAGCCCTTTGACTTTGCACGGACGGGCTTTGACCAGCAGACCTCCCCGCCCGGTTGTGTTAGCTCAGCCCATAGGAACACTTTGGAGCAACAATCGGGCCAGACCCACAGCAAGATCCCCTCCGTGTAGACCCGACGCGTCCGTTTCCCCCCTCCAGGTGCCGGCGGCGGCGCCGTCCGTGAGGGGGGGCACACCCCGGACACGCGTGCCGGGCATTTGCAACCGCCACAACACTTCCAGACTTGTCGGAGGCCACCTACGCAAGATTTGGCGGCATGATAGCCCCCGTAGGCTGCCGGCCACACCCGTAGACGCGCGAAGGGCAATCCGCGTAGAGGGAATTTTTCGGATACTTCTCCATCACAAAAAAATATGAAAAAATACCATCGTTCCTATAGCACATGTGCCCACGTCGTGCAAAAAAACTCATGATTTTAGGGCCATCCGAGTATTTAATAATATTCACGCCGCATCGTTACCGCAGAACGTCTACTACCGTGTCATCGCCGTCCGTGAGGGGGGCCACGCCTCGGAGATGCATGCTGCCTCTTCGGACATTCCACCACACCACCCCGCATGTATGAGGTCCCGGTGCGACGCTCCGGTGGCATTGCTAGCCCCCAAGGCCCCCGTCCCGCCTAACCCTGTAGCGTTTGACCACGAGATCTAGCCCTTTGACTTTGCACGGACGGGCTTTGACCAGCGGACCTCCCCGACCGGTTGTGTTAGGTCAGCCCATAGGAACACTTTGGATCAACAACCGGGCCAGACCCACCGCAAGATCCCCTCCGTGTAGACCCGACGCGTCCGTTTCCCCCCTCCAGGTGCCGGCGGCGGCGTCGTCCGCGAGGGGGGGCACACCTCGGACACGTGTGCCGGGTGTTTGCAACCGTCACAACACTTCCAGACTTGTGAGAAGCCGCCTACACAAGATTTGGCGGCATGCTAGCCCCCGTAGGCCGCCGGCCACAGCCGTAGACGCGCGAAGGGCAATCCGCGTAGAGGGAATTTTTCGTATACTTCTCCATCACCAAAAATTATGAAAAAAATACCATCGTTCCTATAGCACATGTGCCCACGTCGTGCAAAAAACTCATGATTTTATCGCGCTCCGAGTATTTAATAATATTCACGCCGCATCGTTACCGCAGAACGTCTACTACCGTGTCATCGCCGTCCGTGAGCGGGGGCCACGCCCCGGAGACGCGTGCCGCTTCTTCGGACATGCCACCACACCACCCCGCATGTATGAGGGCCCGGTGCGATGCTCCGGTGGCATTGCTACCCCCCAGGGCCCCCGTCCCGCCTAACCCTATAGCGTTTGACCACGGGATCTAGCCCTTTGACTTTGCACGGACGGGCTTTGACCAGCGGACCTTCCCGCCCGGTTGTGTTAGGTCAGCCCATAGGAACACTTTGGAGCAACAACCGGGCCAGACCCACAGCAAGATCCCCTCCGTGTAGACCCGACGCGTCCGTTTCCCCCCTCCAGGTGCCGGCGGCGGCGGCGTCCGCGAGGGGAGGCACACCCCGGACACGCGTGTCGGGCGTTTGCAACCGTCACAACACTTCCAGACTTGTGAGAGGCCGCCTGCGCAAGATTTGGCGGCATGCTAGCCCCCGTAGGCCGCCGGCCACAGCCGTAGACGCGCGAAGGGCAATCCGGATAGAGGGAATTTTTCGGATACTTCTCCATCACCAAAAGTTATGAAAAAAATACCATTGTTCCTATAGCACATGTGCCCACGTCGTGCAAAAAAACTCATGATTTTATCACGCTCCGAGTATTTAATAATATTCACGCCGCATCGTTAACGCAGAACGTCTACTACCGTGTCATCGCCGCCCGTGAGGGGGGGCCACGCCCCCGAGACGCGTGCCACCTCTTCGGACATGCCACCACACCACCCCGCAAGAATGAGGGCCCGGTGCGACGCTCAAGTGGCATTGCTACCCCCCCAGGGCCCCCGTCCCGCCTAACCCTGTAGCGTTTGACCATGAGATCTAGCCCTTTGACTTTGCACGGACGGGCTTTGACCAGCGGACCTCCCCGCCCGGTTGTGTTAGATCAGCCCATAGGAACACTTTGGAGCAACAACCGGGCCAGACCCACAGCAAGATCCCCTCCGTGTAGACCCGACGCATCCGTTTCCCCCCTCCAGGTGCCGGCGGCGGCGTCGTCCGCGAGGGGGGGCACACCCCGGACACGCGTGCCGGGCGTTTGCAACCGTCACAACACTTCCAGACTTGTCGGAGGCCACCTACGCAAGATTTGGCGGCATGATAGCCCCCGTAGGCTGCCGGCCACACCCGTAGACGCGCGAAGGGCAATCCGCGTAGAGGGAATTTTTCGGATACTTCTCCATCACCAAAAATTATGAAAAAATACCATCGTTCCTATAGCACATGTCCCCACGTCGTGCAAAAAAACTCATGATTTTATCGTGCTCCGAGTATTTAATAATATTCACGCCGCATCGTTACCGCAGAATGTCTACTACCGTGTCATCGCCGTCCGTGAGGGGGGGCGACGTCCCGGAGACGCGTGCCGCCTCTTCGGACATGCCACCACACCACCCCGCATGTATGAGGGCCCGGTGCGACGCTCCGGTGGCATTGCTACCCCCCAGGGCCCCCGTCCCGCCTAACCCTGTAGCGTTTGACCATGGGATCTAGCCCTTTGACTTTGCACGGACGGGCTTTGACCAGTGGACCTCCCCACCCGGTTGTGTTAGGTCGGTCCATATGAACACTTTGGATTAACAACCGGGCCAGACCCACAGCAAGATCCCCTCCGTGTAGACCCGACGCATCCGTTTCCCCCCTCCAGGTGCCGGCGGCGGCGTCGTCCGCGAGGGGGGGCACACCCCGGACACGCGTGCCGGGCGTTTGCAACCGTCACAACACTTCCAGACTTGTCGGAGGCCACCTACGCAAGATTTGGCGGCATGATAGCCCCCGTAGGCTGCCGGCCACACCCGTAGACGCGCGAAGGGCAATCCGCGTAGAGGGAATTTTTCGGATACTTCTCCATCACCAAAAATTATGAAAAAATACCATCGTTCCTATAGCACATGTCCCCACGTCATGCAAAAAAACTCATGATTTTATCGTGCTCCGAGTATTTAATAATATTCACGCCGCATCGTTACCGCAAAATGTCTACTACCGTGTCATCGCCGTCCGTGAGGGGGGGCGACGTCCCGGAGACGCGTGCCGCCTCTTCGGACATGCCACCACACCACCCCGCATGTATGAGGGCCCGGTGCGATGCTCCGGTGGCATTGCTACCCCCCAGGGCCCCCGTCCCGCCTAACCCTGTAGCGTTTGACCATGGGATCTAGCCCTTTGACTTTGCACGGACGGGCTTTGACCAGTGGACCTCCCCACCCGGTTGTGTTAGGTCGGTCCATATGAACACTTTGGATTAACAACCGGGCCAGACCCACAGCAAGATCCCCTCCGTGTAGACCAGACGCGTCCGTTTCCCCCCTCCAGGTGCCGGCGGCGGTGCCGTCCGCGAGGGGGGGGGCACACCCCGGACACACGTGCCGGGCGTTTCCAACCATCACAACACTTCCAGACTTGTGAGAGGCCGCCTACGCAAGATTTGGCGGCATGCTAGCCCCCGTAGGCCGCCGGCCACAGCCATAGACGCGCGAAGGGCAATCCGCGTAGAGGGAATTTTTCGGATTCTTCTCCATCACAAAAAATTATGAAAAAACACCATCATTCCTATAGCACATCTGCCCACGTCATGCAAAAAAACTCATGATTTTATCGCGCTCCGAGTATTTAACAATATTCACGCCGCATCGTTACCGCAGAACATCTACTACCGTGTCATCGCCGTCCGTGAGGGGGGCCATGACCCGGAGACGCGTGCCGCCTCTTCGGACATGCCACCACACCACCCTGCATGTATGAGGGTCCGGTGCGACGCTCCAA
>NC_057794.1:19992660-19996904 GCF_018294505.1 Triticum aestivum
AACCCTGTAGCGTTTGACCACGGGATATAGCCCTTTCACTTTCCACGGACGGGCTTTGACCAGCGGACCTCCCCACCCAGTTGTGTTAGGTCAGCCCATAGGGACACTTTGGAGCAACAACCGGGCCAGACCCACAGCAAGATCCCCTCCGTGTAGACCCGACGCGTCCGTTTCCCCACTCCAGGTGCCGGCGGCGGTGCCGTCCGTGAGGTGGGGCACACCCTGGACACGCGTGCTGGGTGTTTGCAACCACAACAACACTTCCAGACTTGTGAGGGGCTGCCTACGCAAGATTTTGCGGCATGCTAGCCCCCGTAGGCCGCCGGCCACAGCCTTAGACAGGCGAAGGGCAATCCGCGTAGAGGGATTTTTTTGGATACTTCATCACCAAAAATTATGAAAAAATACCATCATTCCTATAGCACATGTGCCCACGTCGTGCAAAAAAAGTCATGATTTTATCGCGCTCCGAGTATTTAATAATATTCACGCTGCATCGTTACCGCAAAATGTCTACTACCGTGTCATCGCCGTTCGTGAGGGGCGGGGGCATGCCCCCGAGACGCGTGCCGCCTCTTCGGACATGCCACCACACCACCCCATATGTATGAGGGCCCGGTGCGATGCTCCAGTGGCATTGCTACCCCCCCCCAGGGCCCCCGTCCTGCCTAACCCTGTAGCGTTTGACCACGGGATCTACCCCTAAGACTTTGCACGGAAAGGCTTTGACCAGCGGACCTCCCCGCCCGGTTGTGTTAGGTCAGCCCATAGGAACACTTTGGAGCAACAACCGGGCTAGACCCACAGCAAGATCCTCTCCGTGTAGACCCGACGCGTCCGTTTCCCCACTCCAGGTGCCAGCGGCGGCGCCGTCCGTGAGGGGGGCACACCCCGGACATGCGTGCTGGGCGTTTGCAACCGCGACAACACTTCCAGACTTGTGAGAGGCTGCCTACGCAATATTTGGCGGCATGCTAACCCCCGTAGGCCGCCGGCCATAGTCGTAGACGCGCGAAGGGTAATCCACATAGAGGGAATTTTTCGGATACTTCTCCATCACCAAAAGTTATGAAAAAAATACCATCCTTCCTATAGCACATGTGCCCACGTCGTGCAAAAAAACTCATGATTTTATCACGCTCCGAGTATTTAATAATATTCACGCCACATCGTTAACGCAGAACGTCTACTACCGTGTCATCGCCGTCCGTGAGGGGGGCCACGCCCCCGAGAAGCGTGCCGCCTCTTCGGACATGCCACCACACCACCCCGCATGTATGTGGGCCCGGTGCGACGCTCCAGTGGCATTACTACCCCCCCAGGGCCCCCGTCCCGCCTAACCCTGTAGCGTTTGACCACGAGATCTAGCCCTTTGACTTTGCACGGACGGGCTTTGACCAGCGGACCTCCCCGCCCGGTTGTGTTAGATCAGCCCATAGGAACACTTTGGAGCAACAACCGGGCCAGACCCACAGCAAGATCCCCTCCGTGTAGACCCGACGCGTCCGTTTCCCCCCTCCAGGTGCCGGCGGCGGCAGCGTCTGCGAGGGGGGGGGGCACACCCCGGACACGCGTGCCGGGCATTTGCAACCGTCACAACACTTCCAGACTTGTGAGAGGCCGCCTACGCAAGATTTGGCGGCATGCTAGCCCCCGTAGGCCGCCGGCCACAGCCGTAGACGCACGAAGGGCAATCCGCGCAGAGGGAATTTTTTTGATACTTCTCCATCACCAAAAGTTATGAAAAAAATACCATCGTTCCTATAGCACATGTGCCCACTCGTGCAAAAAAACTCATGATTTTATCACGCTCCGAGTATTTAATAATATTCACGCCGCATCGTTACCGCAGAACGTCTACTACCGTGTCATCGCCGTCCGTGAGGGGGGGCCACGCCCCCGAGACGCGTGCCGCCTCTTCGGACATGCCACCACACCACCCTGCATGTATAAGGGCCCGGTGTGACGCTCTAGTGGCATTGCTACCCCCCAGGGCCCCCGTCCCGCCTAACCCTATAGTGTTTGACCACGGGATCTAGCCCTTTGACTTTGCACGGACGGGCTTTGACCAGCGGACCTTCCCGCCCGGTTGTGTTAGGTCAGCCCATAGGAACACTTTGGAGCAACAACCGGGCCAGACCCACAGCAAGATCCCCTCCGTGTAGACCCGACGCGTCCGTTTCCCCCCTCCAGGTGCCAGCGGCGGCGGCGTCCGCGAGGGAGGGGGGCACACCCCGGACACGCGTGCCGGGCGTTTGCAATCGTCACAACACTTCTAGACTTGTGAGAGGCTGCCTACGCAAGATTTGGCGGCATGCTAGCCCCCGTAGGCCGCCGGCCACAGCGTAGACGCGCGAAGGACAATCCGCGTAGAGGGAATTTTTCGTATACTTCTCCATCACTAAAAATTATGAAAAAAATACCATCATTCCTATAGCACATGTGCCCACGTCGTGCAAAAAAACTCATGATTTTATCGCGCTCCGAGTATTTAATAATATTCATGCCGCATCGTTACCGCAGAACGCCTACTACCGTGTCATCGCCGTCCGTGAGGGGGGGCCACGCCCCGGAGACGCGTGCCGCTTCTTCGGACATGCCACCACACCACCCCGCATGTATGAGGGCCCGGTGCGATGCTCCAGTGGCATTGCTACCCCCCCAGGGCCCCCGTCCCGCCTAACCCTATAGCGTTTGACCACGGGATCTAGCCCTTTGACTTTGCACGGACGGGCTTTGACCAGCGGACCTCCCCGCCCGGTTGTGTTAGGTCAGCCCATAGGAACACTTTGGAGCAACAACTGGGCCAGACCCACAGCAAGATCCTCTCCGTGTAAACCCGACGCGTCCGTTTCCCCACTCCAGGTGCCGGCGGCGGCGCCGTCCGTGAGGGGGGGCACACCCCGGACACGCGTGCTGGGAGTTTGCAACCGTCACAACACTTCCAGACTTGTGAGAGGCTGCCTACGCAAGATTTGGCGGCATGCTAGCCCCCGTACGCCGCCGGCCACAGCCGTAGACACGCGAAGGGCAATCCGCGTAGAGGGAATTTTTCGGATACTTCTCCATCACCAAAAGTTATGAAATAAATACCATCCTTCCTATAGCACATGTGCCCACGTCGTGCAAAAAAACTCATGATTTTATCACCCTCCGAGTATTTAATAATATTCACGCCGCATCGTTAACGCAGAACGTCTACTACCGTGTCATCGCCGTCCGTGAGGGGGGCCACGCCCCCGAGACGCGTGCCGCCTCTTCGGACATGCCACCACACCACCCCGCATGTATGAGGGCCCGGTGCGACGCTCCAGTGGCATTGCTACCCCCCCCCCCCAAGGTCCCCGTCCAGCCTAACCCTGTAGCGTTTGACCATGAGATCTAGCCCTTTGACTTTGCATGGACGGGCTTTGACCAGCGGACCTCCCCACCCGGTTGTGTTAGATCAGCCCATAGGAACACTTTGGAGCAACAATCGGGCCAAACCCACAGCAAGATCCCCTCCGTGTAGACCCGACGCGTCCGTTTCCCCCCTCCAGGTGCCGGCGGCGGCGGCGTCCGCGAGGGGGCACACCCCGGACACGCGTGCCGGGCGTTTGCAACCGTCACAACACTTCCAGACTTGTGAGAGGCCGCGTACGCAAGATTTGGCGGCATGCTAGCCCCCGTAGGCCGCCGGCCACAGCCGTAGACGTGCGAATGGCAATCCGCGTAGAGGGAATTTTTTGGATACTTCTCCATCACCAAAAATTATGAAAAAATACCATCGTTCCTATAGCACATGTGCCCACGTCGTGCAAAAAAACTCATGATTTTATCGCGCTCCGAGTATTTAATAATATTCACGCCGCATCGTTACCGCAGAACGTCTACTACCGTGTCATCGTCGTCCGTGAGGGGGGGCCACGCCCCGGAGACGCGTGCCGCCTCTTTGGACATGCCACCACACCACCCCGCATGTATGAGGGCCCGGTGCGACGCTTCGGTGGCATTGCTACCCCCCAGGCCCCCCCCAAGGCCCCCGTCCCGCCTAACCTTGTAGCATTTGACCACGAGATCTAGCCCTTTGACTTTGCACGGACGGGCTTTGACCAGCGGACCTCCCCGCCCGGTTGTGTTAGGTCAGCCCATAGGAACACTTTGGAGCAACAACCGGGCCAGACCCACAGCAAGATCCCCTCCTTGTAGACCCGACGCGTCCGTTTCCCCCCTCCAGGTGCCAGCGGCGGCGGCGTCCGCGAGGG
>NC_057794.1:19996982-20001659 GCF_018294505.1 Triticum aestivum
GTAGCATTTGACCACGAGATCTAGCCCTTTGACTTTGCACGGACGGGCTTTGACCAGCGGACCTCCCCGCCCGGTTGTGTTAGGTCAGCCCATAGGAACACTTTGGAGCAACAACCGGGCCAGACCCACAGCAAGATCCCCTCCGTGTAGACCCGACGCGTCCGTTTCCCCCCTCCAGGTGCCAGCGGCGGCGGCGTCCGCGAGGGGGGGGGGGCACACCCCGGACACGCGTGCCGGGCGTTTGCAACCGTCACAACACTTCTAGACTTGTGAGAGGCTGCCTACGCAAGATTTGGCGGCATGCTAGCCCCCGTAGGCCGCCGGCCACAGCGTAGACGCGCGAAGGACAATCCGCGTAGAGGGAATTTTTCGTATACTTCTCCATCACTAAAAATTATGAAAAAAATACCATCGTTCCTATAGCACATGTGCCCACGTCGTGCAAAAAAACTCATGATTTTATCGCGCTCCGAGTATTTAATAATATTCACGCCGCATCGTTACCGCAGAACGCCTACTACCGTGTCATCGCCGTCCGTGAGGGGGGGCCACGCCCCGGAGACGCGTGCCGCTTCTTCGGACATGCCACCACACCACCCTGCATGTATGAGGGCCCGGTGCGACGCTCCAGTGGCATTGCTACCCCCCAGGGCCCCCGTCCCGCCTAACCCTATAGCGTTTGACCACGGGATCTAGCCCTTTGACTTTGCACGGACGGGCTTTGACCAGCGGACCTTCCCGCCCGGTTGTGTTAGGTCAGCCCATAGGAACACTTTGGAGCAACAACTGGGCCAGACCCACAGCAAGATCCTCTCCGTGTAGACCCGACGCGTCCGTTTCCCCACTCCAGGTGCCGGCGGCGGCGCCGTCCGTGAGGGGGGGCACACCCCGGACACGCGTGCTGGGCGTTTGCAACCGTCACAACACTTCCAGACTTGTGAGAGGCTGCCTACGCAAGATTTGGCGGCATGCTAGCCCCCGTACGCCGCCGGCCACAGCCGTAGACACGCGAAGGGCAATCCGCGTAGAGGGAATTTTTCGGATACTTCTCCATCACCAAATGTTATGAAAAAAATACCATCCTTCCTATAGCACATGTGCCCACGTCGTGCAAAAAAACTCATGATTTTATCACGCTCCGAGTATTTAATAATATTCACGCCGCATCGTTAACGCAGAACGTCTACTACCGTGTCATCGCCGTCCGTGAGGGGGGCCACGCCCCCGAGACGCGTGCCGCCTCTTCGGACATGCCACCACACCACCCCGCATGTATGAGGGCCCGGTGCGACGCTCCAGTGGCATTGCTACCCCCCCCCCCCAAGGTCCCCGTCCAGCCTAACCCTGTAGCGTTTGACCATGAGATCTGGCCCTTTGACTTTGCATGGACGGGCTTTGACCAGCGGACCTCCCCACCCGGTTGTGTTAGATCAGCCCATAGGAACACTTTGGAGCAACAATCGGGCCAAACCCACAGCAAGATCCCCTCCGTGTAGACCCGACGCGTCCGTTTCCCCCCTCCAGGTGCCGGCGGCGGCGGCGTCCGCGAGGGGGCACACCCCGGACACGCGTGCCGGGCGTTTGCAACCGTCACAACACTTCCAGACTTGTGAGAGGCCGCGTACGCAAGATTTGGCGGCATGCTAGCCCCCGTAGGCCGCCGGCCACAGCCGTAGACGTGCGAATGGCAATCCGCGTAGAGGGAATTTTTTGGATACTTCTCCATCACCAAAAATTATGAAAAAATACCATCGTTCCTATAGCACATGTGCCCACGTCGTGCAAAAAAACTCATGATTTTATCGCGCTCCGAGTATTTAATAATATTCACGCCGCATCGTTACCGCAGAACGCCTACTACCGTGTCATCGCCGTCCGTGAGGGGGGGCCACGCCCCGGAGACGCGTGCCGCTTCTTCGGACATGCCACCACACCACCCTGCATGTATGAGGGCCCGGTGCGACGCTCCAGTGGCATTGCTACCCCCCAGGGCCCCCGTCCCGCCTAACCCTATAGCGTTTGACCACGGGATCTAGCCCTTTGACTTTGCACGGACGGGCTTTGACCAGCGGACCTTCCCGCCCGGTTGTGTTAGGTCAGCCCATAGGAACACTTTGGAGCAACAACTGGGCCAGACCCACAGCAAGATCCTCTCCGTGTAGACCCGACGCGTCCGTTTCCCCACTCCAGGTGCCGGCGGCGGCGCCGTCCGTGAGGGGGGGCACACCCCGGACACGCGTGCTGGGCGTTTGCAACCGTCACAACACTTCCAGACTTGTGAGAGGCTGCCTACGCAAGATTTGGCGGCATGCTAGCCCCCGTACGCCGCCGGCCACAGCCGTAGACACGCGAAGGGCAATCCGCGTAGAGGGAATTTTTCGGATACTTCTCTATCACCAAATGTTATGAAAAAAATACCATCCTTCCTATAGCACATGTGCCCACGTCGTGCAAAAAAACTCATGATTTTATCACGCTCCGAGTATTTAATAATATTCACGCCGCATCGTTAACGCAGAACGTCTACTACCGTGTCATCGCCGTCCGTGAGGGGGGCCACGCCCCCGAGACGCGTGCCGCCTCTTCGGACATGCCACCACACCACCCCGCATGTATGAGGGCCCGGTGCGACGCTCCAGTGGCATTGCTACCCCCCCCCAGGGTCCCCGTCCCGCCTAACCCTGTAGCGTTTGACCATGAGATCTGGCCCTTTGACTTTGCATGGACGGGCTTTGACCAGCGGACCTCCCCACCCGGTTGTGTTAGATCAGCCCATAGGAACACTTTGGAGCAACAATCGGGCCAAACCCACAGCAAGATCCCCTCCGTGTAGACCCGACACGTCCGTTTCCCCCCTCCAGGTGCCGGCGGCGGCGGCCGCCGCGAGGGGGCACACCCCGGACACGCGTGCCGGGCGTTTGCAACCGTCACAACACTTCCAGACTTGTGAGAGGCCGCGTACGCAAGATTTGGCGGCATGCTAGCCCCCGTAGGCCGCCGGCCACAGCCGTAGACGTGCGAATGGCAATCCGCGTAGAGGGAATTTTTTGGATACTTCTCCATCACCAAAAATTATGAAAAAATACCATCGTTCCTATAGCACATGTGCCCACGTCGTGCAAAAAAACTCATGATTTTATCGCGCTCTGAGTATTTAATAATATTCACGCCGCATCGTTACCGCAGAACGTCTACTACCGTGTCATCGTCGTCCGTGAGGGGGGGCCACGCCCCGGAGACGCGTGCCGCCTCTTCGGACATGCCACCACACCACCCCGCATGTATGAGGGCCCGGTGCGACGCTCCGGTGGCATTGCTACCCCCCAGGCCCCCCCCAAGGCCCCCGTCCCGCCTAACCTTGTAGCATTTGACCACGAGATCTAGCCCTTTGACTTTGCACGGACGGGCTTTGACCAGCGGACCTCCCCGCCCGGTTGTGTTAGGTCAGCCCATAGGAACACTTTGGAGCAACAACCGGGCCAGACCCACAGCAAGATCCCCTCCGTGTAGACCCGACGCGTCCATTTCCCCCCTCCAGGTGCCAGCGGCGGCGGCGTCCGCGAGGGGGGGGGCACACCCCGGACACGCGTGCCGGGCGTTTGCAACCGTCACAACACTTCTAGACTTGTGAGAGGCTGCCTACGCAAGATTTGGCGGCATGCTAGCCCCCGTAGGCCGCCGGCCACAGCGTAGACGCGCGAAGGACAATCCGCGTAGAGGGAATTTTTCGTATACTTCTCCATCACTAAAAATTATGAAAAAAATACCATCGTTCCTATAGCACATGTGCCCACGTCGTGCAAAAAAACTCATGATTTTATCGCGCTCCGAGTATTTAATAATATTCATGCCGCATCGTTACCGCAGAACGCCTACTACCGTGTCATCGCCGTCCGTGAGGGGGGGCCACGCCCCGGAGACGCGTGCCGCTTCTTCGGACATGCCACCACACCACCCTGCATGTATGAGGGCCCGGTGCGACGCTCCAGTGGCATTGCTACCCCCCAGGGCCCCCGTCCCGCCTAACCCTATAGCGTTTGACCACGGGATCTAGCCCTTTGACTTTGCACGGACGGGCTTTGACCAGCGGACCTTCCCGCCCGGTTGTGTTAGGTCAGCCCATAGGAACACTTTGGAGCAACAACTGGGCCAGACCCACAGCAAGATCCTCTCCGTGTAGACCCGACGCGTCCGTTTCCCCACTCCAGGTGCCGGCGGCGGCGCCGTCCGTGAGGGGGGGCACACCCCGGACACGCGTGCTGGGCGTTTGCAACCGTCACAACACTTCCAGACTTGTGAGAGGCTGCCTACGCAAGATTTGGCGGCATGCTAGCCCACGTACGCCGCCGGCCACAGCCGTAGACACGCGAAGGGCAATCCGCGTAGAGGGAATTTTTCGGATACTTCTCTATCACCAAATGTTATGAAAAAAATACCATCCTTCCTATAGCACATGTGCCCACGTCGTGCAAAAAAACTCATGATTTTATCACGCTCCGAGTATTTAATAATATTCACGCCGCATCGTTAACGCAGAACGTCTACTACCGTGTCATCGCCGTCCGTGAGGGGGGCCACGCCCCCGAGACGCGTGCCGCCTCTTCGGACATGCCACCACACCACCCCGCATGTATGAGGGCCCGGTGCGACGCTCCAGTGGCATTGCTACCCCCCCCC
>NC_057794.1:20001795-20005515 GCF_018294505.1 Triticum aestivum
TGACCATGAGATCTGGCCCTTTGACTTTGCATGGACGGGCTTTGACCAGCGGACCTCCCCACCCGGTTGTGTTAGATCAGCCCATAGGAACACTTTGGAGCAACAATCAGGCCAAACCCACAGCAAGATCCCCTCCGTGTAGACCCGACACGTCCGTTTCCCCCCTCCAGGTGCCGGCGGCGGCGGCCGCCGCGAGGGGGCACACCCCGGACACGCGTGCCGGGCGTTTGCAACCGTCACAACACTTCCAGACTTGTGAGAGGCCGCGTACGCAAGATTTGGCGGCATGCTAGCCCCCGTAGGCCGCCGGCCACAGCCGTAGACGTGCGAATGGCAATCCGCGTAGAGGGAATTTTTTGGATACTTCTCCATCACCAAAAATTATGAAAAAATACCATCGTTCCTATAGCACATGTGCCCACGTCGTGCAAAAAAACTCATGATTTTATCGCGCTCCGAGTATTTAATAATATTCACGCCGCATCGTTACTGCAGAACGTCTACTACCGTGTCATCGTCGTCCGTGAGGGGGGGCCACGCCCCGGAGACGCGTGCCGCCTCTTCGGACATGCCACCACACCACCCCGCATGTATGAGGGCCCGGTGCGACGCTCCGGTGGCATTGCTACCCCCCAGGCCCCCCCAAGGCCCCCGTCCCGCCTAACCTTGTAGCATTTGACCACGAGATCTAGCCCTTTGACTTTGCACGGACGGGCTTTGACCAGCGGACCTCCCCGCCCGGTTGTGTTAGGTCAGCCCATAGGAACACTTTGGAGCAACAACCGGGCCAGACCCACAGCAAGATCCCCTCCGTGTAGACCCGACGCGTCCGTTTCCCCCCTCCAGGTGCCGGCGGTAGCACCGTCCGTGAGGGGGGAGTCCACCCCGGACACGCGTGCCAGGCGTTTGCAACCGTCACAACACTTCCAGACTTGTGAGAGGCCGCCTACGCAAGATTTGGCGGCATGCTAGCCCCCGTAGGCCGCCGGCCACAGACGTAGACGTGCGAAGGGCAATCCGCGTAGAGGGAATTTTTCGGATACTTCTCCATCACCAAAAATCATGAAAAAATACCATCGTTCCTATAGCACATGTGCCCACGTCGTGCAAAAAAACTCATGATTTTATCGCGCTCCGAGTATTTAATAATATTCACGCTGCATCGTTACCGCAGAACGTCTACTACCGTGTCATCGCTGTCCGTGAGGGGGGGCAACGCCTCCGAGACGCGTGTCGCCTCTTCGAACTTGCCACCACACCACCCCGCATGTATGAGGGCCTGGTGCGACGCTCCGGTGGCATTGCTACCCCCCCTAGGGCCCCCGTCCCGCGTAACCCTGTAGCGTTTGACCACGAGATCTACCCCTTTGACTTTGCACGGACGGGCTTTGACCAGCGGACCTCCCCGCCCGGTTGTGTTAGGTCAGCCCATGGGAACACTTTGGAGCAACATCCGGGCCAAACCGACAGCTACATCCCCTCCGTGTAGACCCGATGCGTCCGTTTTCCCCCTCCAGGTGCCGGCGGCGGTGCCGTCCGTTAGGGGGGCCACGCCCTGGAGATGCGTGCCGCCTCTTCGAACAAGCCACAACACCACCCGGTTGTGGTAGGTCATCCCATAGAAACACTTGAGAGCAACGTCCCCTCCGTATAGACCCGATGCGGCTGTTTCCGCCCTCCAAATGCTGGCGGCGGCGCCGTCCGTGAGGGGGGCACACCGCGGACGTGAGGGGGTCACACTCCGGAGACGGGTGCCGGGCGTTTGCAACCGCCACTCAACTTCTATTGCATAGCTGTTTTTTATTTTAGTAAAATTTATGGACCTATATTCAAAAGAACATGACAGCATATTATTAATGTGCTCGAAAAAAAAATACAAACTATATATATATATATATATATATATTCATAATCTATGAAAAAAATTACAAACTACATACATATTCATATAATACATAAAAAAGCATGAAGACATATTTTTTAAAAAGCATAAAAACATATGCAAAAAAACGTATGTAAAAAAGCATTAAAACATATGGAAAAAAAGTATGTAGAAAAAATAGCTATGCCGACGGCAGATACGGCAGAGATCTGATGCGCGCCATGCCGCGGATCGGTGATGTGGCAGATATGCCGACGGCTGCCGTCAGCATACCTTCGCCGCGGATCGGTGGCGTGGCATGCGGAGATATGCCAACGGCTGCCCGTCCAGACCGTCGGCATAGGTTTGACGGCGTTAGCCACTAGTCACCGGCGGGGTCGCCGGGCCCACAGTTATACCGACGGCCTATCTATGCCGACGGCTGCTATCGGCATGTCTGCGGCTAGGTCGACGGCCGTTTTGTGCCGACGGCGGCCGTCGGCATAGGTCCATGTAACCCGACGGCCAGTTTAAGCCGACGACCAGGACTGGGCTGTCGGCATATCTCGAACTAGGCCGACGGCAGCCGTAGGCATAGCTTTGGCCGTCGGCGTATGCCCGTTTTCCGGTAGTGACAATCCTAATTTATTGGTACTAGGAGAAACTAGCATGCAACATGATGTAGATATATGTAGGGTCTCTGTCGGCTCATGAATTACGTGGCCGCTGACATCCTCCTGTTGTAGCGGACCATGACCTTCCCCTTGGGCCCCGGCATGACCACGTTCCAGTCCGTCTCAGGGAATGGCAATACCATCTCCATCTCGAAGTTCCTCAGCAGGTGGCTCCATATCACCTTGATCTGCATGTACGCGAACGCCTCGCCGACGCAGGCGCGCCACCCAACACCGAACGCCGTGTAAGAGAACGCCCCGCCGACCCCATCCTCCCCTCTGCCCGGGCCAAACCTGTCCGGCTCGTACCTCTCCGGGTCCTTGTACACATGCGAGAGACGATTGTGGATCACCAGCGGGCTCGCGACCGTACGCCCCTCCGGGACTTGGTACTCGTCGCCCTCCCTGGTTCGCACGGTGAAGCTCCGCCGCGCGTGGCGTAGCAGCATCATCGCCGGCGGGTGAAGCCACAGAACCTCCTTGACGCAGCGGTGGAAGCGGCACCCACGAGTGTCGTCGCCGTCGGCGCAAAAGCACGGAGCTTTCGTTCGGCAACTCACCCGTGCCACACGAGGCCACAAGGGCAACCACGGCGATTCCAGATACGCAGTTCTGGATCTAGGCATCGCCCCAGCGAAGGAGTGCGAGCCCGAGCCACCTGACGGTACCCCCTCGTCGCCCACACGACCAAGAGGAGAGCCACCACCGCTGCCATTGTGCCCGCCGGAGAGCCAACCATGTAGCGCACCATCCGGGGCCGCCACCCCGGCATCCATGTTCTGAGTCACCGCCAACCGCCGACCTTACAATGCGTAGCCATGGTGGGAGGAACAGGAGGTGTCTCCTTCCGCTCCTAGCCCGGCATCAGCCACCCGGCCTGGATGAGCGCCCCCACAGTAGGGGGCATCCACACCTGTTTCCCCCGACAATCATTGCCGACTGTGGGGAGCACGGCCTAGTAGCTGCCGACGGCCACCGCTGAGCAAGTCCCGGCCCGGTCCAAGCTCACACGCCGCCACATCCATGGCCAGCACCATTGATCCGCCTGCAACATAGCAGCAACACGGGCGCCTACTCGGATCGACGCCACAATGAAGCAACAGGAAGAGGATCACTAACGCGGACCAGGTCGGCTCCCGGACCCTGCACTCCGAAGGACGCCATCCACCGCCTACAACCAGATTC
>NC_057794.1:20006060-20093946 GCF_018294505.1 Triticum aestivum
CACGCGGGCGCGTCACGGGAGGGGGTGGGAGAGGGGGGAGTTTTTCCCGAGCGGCAATACCTGCTAGCAAAAGTATCCGCATACATATCCCTTTGCTAGGTCTTAGTCGACTGAGACTTCGTTATGTCTCGGTCGATGCTATATTCCTTTGATCTTACATGAAAATTCATATACAAAATTATTTTTCAGTTTTTTCTATTTTTTCTTATAACACTCTATCACTTGACCAAGATGACTTGCTTAAGTCTTAGTGGACTGAGACCTAGCCACATCCATTGTTAAAACTAAAGAGCACTGCCCTACGTGTGCACATGGTTAATTGATTCGCGTCCACATGCTTAATTGATTTTCCCTAATCTCATATACACGTACGTACTCAGCATCCAACAAGTCGACCACAGGTAATTAAATCTGGTCAAACGGGGACAGTTGAAACAGTCGTCATGAAAACGACTCTGATTGAGAAACACTCTACAAGTGTACTCCCGAGTAAGACGAAGTCCCGACAAATTTGTCTTGAACCAATCTATCCTTAGTTATGCCGATAGTGAAACCGACACAAAAAGATGGATGGCGAAGTAAAGCGCTGGTGGATGAAAGATATATGTGTGTTTAACCTAGGGTGCTCTGCTCACCTTAGGTGTGAGCTACCCGGCCAAGATGATGCAGTGGGAGATGGAGAAACGATCACATGAACGCATGGACCATGGTTAATGCATGAGATGATCTCGACGGGCCTATTAGTTATCCTCATGATTAAAAAGTATTTCTCATCTAGGAGTAGATGAGAATTAACAAAGTCCCATCTAAGGCTCGACATAATAAGAGTAACTTACTAGCTAGGTACAAACACACCTCAAGGCATGTTCACTTATGTGGTAAATAGTTAATAAGAAGAAAGGTGTTTATAGTAACAAATGAATCTATATCTAACTAAATGAGGGATTGCATAATATCACACATATGTTACTACCCATTACGGAGGCGATCCACCGTCCGTGAACACTCTTACGTGATTAATTAGCTATCAGTATCACGGGTTTGTATGCGCAGTGGTTTGATAAGATGGTTTTCTGTTATGCGATCCACATCATCTAGTTACGGAAAAGTAAGAGTAAGCACCCTAGCGGTTAAGCAATAAAGACTAACGTGATTAATTAGCTGTTTGTATCACGGGTTGTATTGCAGTGGTTTGATAATATATTTTTGTGTTATGCGATCCACATCATAAAATAAAGAAAATTTGACTAATATTATAGATCATCTATTAGCTAAGTGAAGATAAGGAGGCACTTATTTTATTTCTCTCTGTTCAAACTCAACGCGGCATTGTTAAAACTAGCAAAAGAGCCCGTGCGTTGCAACGGGACAAAAAGAATAATTCTGTCCATTTTCCTAGCTCAATAATGTGAACTAAAAGAATGGCTTTTTTACTAACGCACAAAAATGTTGAATAATGTATGAAAATGCATGGAATCAACATTAGTACAAGCATTTGATTTTATGAAAAAAGGGGGGAAAGGTATTTGTTTACCTCCAACCGGTAGGGCTGTCAACAAAGCTCGCACTCAATGAACTGTTTCGTGCTCGATTAACTATATGCTCAAGTTTGGCCACTTTGACTGGTTGATATGTCAAATAAGGAACATGTAATTTCCAATAGATCATGATGTATTGTGCTCAAAATTTGTACTATTGTTTCATCATTGGTCGCTTATTTGTGATTGGTAAAATCATTACGATAGCCTATAGCTTAAGGACATCTGCAATGCTAGACTCTTGTGTAGGCACTTAAGAGTAAAAAGTTAAACATCAAAAAATTAAGAAAAAAGTAAGCGCCTTCTCATTCAATGCTAGGCGCTTATCAGCGGCTCTAAATACGTAGGCCCGGCTACCCGTTTCTTTACTCGCGTGCCCAGGAAAAGAGAAAGCGCTCAATGCATCTATTGGTACCGGGCACACTCGGAGCAACTAACGCAACTGCCGGTCTATCGGGAAATAAATCCTGGCGTCCATCAATTGCAGATGCCCTAAGAGAACATGCAATCTGTATATATCCGGCATCAAGTCCCACAAATAAATTTATTTGTAGTTCAATGCACATATATTCTGCCGGCAAACATATATGATTATCTGAAGATGTCGTACACATATATTCGTATGAAAAGGCACTGCCTTTGGCTCAGTTAATCCATTTATAGCCATATATTAAAACAGAAGGGTACATATAAATTTTGCCCCTTGTATGATTTTCAAACGATGTATATGCTGAACAATAGCTTTGAATACATAATTCAATTCCAAAAAACAATCAGCATACAGATGTTACATACAGAGGCATTGTGGTGTTGAAGTTGCAACATACATAATGAAATGTAATGCATGACATGCTTGATCTAAAAAGGTTATGATAGTAATGAAAACATGTACGATAGCAAGGGAAACCTTACGTTGTATCAGTGCTGTTATATATTTGAAATCTCAGTGTACATATATATATTTTCTAGCTGAACAATAATACCTGACAGTGGGTCACCCGGTTCAATCCATCCATCTTGGCACCAAAATCGAAAGTTCTGGGTAGCTCCAGCTTGCCAAATAAAAACTGAATGATTATGATTTATGCACCTAGGTGATATCCCTGTGCAGATCATGATGGTTATACTGTACCTATTGCCAACTTTGCTAGCTGCATCACAGAAATTAACACCTAAAGGGTTGAAGCACAAAATATTCAGTACTTACTATGAGTAAAGGAAAATCATAAAAGTTATATCTATGGACTTGCAAAGACAATCAAGAGCAACGGCTGATGTGAAAGCTTTCATTGGCTGTATATATGACTCGTCTTTTCCATCAAATTGTCACTGATAGCACAAACATTTGTGATTTGGAACCAATTGGACAGAAAAATAGGATGCAAATTTATGTCCTCTCGCATGAAACATGTCAGCTGCAAAAATCATGTCATGTAATAGAAGCTACCATTAATCATGTAGTGCAAGAGGCCACAAACACGCTCCATTTGGATCACCCTGGTAGCAGCCAAGCCCTCTACTGTTCTGCCAGCAGTGAAGCCACGGTGGTCCAGCCTGAGTTTTTGCATGGTTCATCTTCTCTGCACTGAACACTTTGGAGATGAGATTCTTTGTCTTCTCTGCTTTTGGAAAAAGAAAAAACATAAAAAGGCCTAGTTCTGATCCGTCGGTTAATTTAATTTGCCTCTAGTTCTGATCAATCATGCATATCCGTAGTACCAGGACATTTTCTGATCAGCATTGTTACTATTTTATTTCACATTTAAATTCTGTGTTTAACTTGAACTCTGCATGTCCTCCTCGTTCTCAGACGTTTTGATCCCAGCCATACATTCCCCTGAATGTTATGTTATTTGTAGTAGTATGATGCCTTCATGCCTGAGAGGGACCCTGCTTTCTTTCCGGACGGTTTTAGCTGTCCTGTACCCACACCATGGGAGTTGGTTGGATCCTAAGCGGAGGCCTTTAGTGCGTGTAGCCTGCCTTCATGGCACGGCTAAACATTCCCAGTATACAGAAACATCCTGGCTTAGCCAAAGGTATTTCTTAAGCCTCTTAATTCTTAGTAGAGGAGCTCATGCGGCAGTAACTAAAAAAACTATGTGCATGAAAAGAACATATAACAACGGAGTACTGAGTTCGTTTGGAGAAATATGTTTTTATAATTTTGGGTCCATTGGCTGTTAGCTTACAGATATACTTATAGTTTCCTGTATGCGCATTAATTGATTTTTATTTTGGATCCGTCGTCTGTAAGGTTGCAGAAATATATATCTTGCTATATGTGCAAAGTATTTTGGAAAGTTCCTTACCAACCAATGTTCTTGCAAATTAATTGATTTTAATTTTTTGATGGCGTAGAAAGATGGCGTCCCACATTCGATAAATTTTAGTAATGCAAAAGGAAGACTGTAATGGCCGTAAAAGCGGAGGAACACAACTAACAAGAAGTTAACCAAGAATATTCAACACTGGAGCTACAAGAAGATTGAATCGAACCTATATATAGTCAGTTCTTGTCAAGATCGATCGAGCCTCTTCTCGAGCTCCCGGGTCCCGATGTGTCCTGTGTACCTCAACCTCAATGCACCGTTCCTCTCCCCTTGCAGCCTCCTCTCTGCTGCATAAATCATATACTGCATTTGCAGCAATATAAATGCCGGCTCTCAGTACTCCACACCTTACAGTAGTAAAATATCTAGCTGATTCTCTACGATTCTACATGCACATTGAATACTGGAGAGTACCTAAAATCAAAAGAAGAGAAGGAGCAAGGATGTACACGCCTGCTGGAAAGTACATACAACTGAAAGAAGAAAAGGAGCAAGGATGTACGCACATGTTCCCTAAGCAGCCTCTCCAACTTACCATGCTGGCTAAGAAGAATCCCTGATCCTCCTAGTCTCTCACTTGACGTTCTGCTCCCTCTTCCCCAAGCTCGCACCCGCACCTTCTTCTCCCTACCTCTCCTCCTCCCTGAATCCTCCTCTTTCTCTCTTTTCCACCAGGGAAAACTGAAGAGCCGGCATGGCTTGGAGCTATCTACCTGCAAGGAATTCGTGTTGCCACGCCGGATCCCTCCGTCTCACGCGCCCGTCTGCCGTCGCCTAGCTCCGGCAAGCTCCTGCCTAGGTCGCCGGATCCCTCACTCCGGCTTTCCTCGTCGCCACCGGCGACCCCCGCCTCGCCGCCCGCTTTCGGATCAGCCTCCCCAACCCCTGCCATGCACGGATCCGCCCCTGCAAGCTCTAGCCACCACCGTCTATTCTGCATCGAGCTGCTGTGCCACCCCAACCGCTCGAGCCGCCGCATTGAACCGAGCCAGAAGGTGCGCTCAAGCATCATCTGCGTGTAGCCGGTCGGGGAGGGGTAGGCGCGCCGGCGTGGTGGCCGATGGTGGCGCACGGCGGCGCGCGGTGAGGGGCGTGGCAGGGGTTGGAGATGGGATTGGGAGGCAGGGCGTGCGGGGAGAGGGGGCTGATTTTCTTTCCTTATCTCTGGCGTACCGGTTCGTGTTAACTTATTGTGAGGACTGCGCGTACAATACCGAAATCAACAGGGGTTTCTTTACAAAAGTGCACGACGGTGAACCCGGAGACCCAACCCGTGCTTTATTATTAGGGAGAGACTAGGGCATCTTCAAGGCAGACCTGTAAACCCCGTGCAGCCGTCTAGATCGGGCTGTTCGGGCAGCGAAAGCCATCCAACACCGACTTGTATCAGTCCATAGGGCGGTCCGGATGCGATTTCTTTCGTAAACCGGAGACAAATGTGGGAAAGTTTGCGGGAGTCCGGACCAATCCCATGCCCGTTTTCTGACAGCCCTGGCACACCAAATAACCTCACCCCCCTCCCGCGCGCTTCCGCCCGACGCTAGGACGCGACCTCTTGCTGCCTCCACCATTAAAGCGGCGCGCCGGCCGAGGGCGCCACACGTGATGCGTCTCCGGTGTCCGCGCATGTTCAATGCCGGAGACACGTGACTAGACGGGACACGACGGATATCTACCACGCCCGTTCTATGTCGTTGTCCATCCGTCTACCACCATTAAGAAGGCTCGTCGGCCGAGAAACCCACTCCGACGCCGTGCATTGACGCACCCGGATGCCTGGCGTCACCGGAATGCTCTATATAAAGGCGGCCACACCCGGCTAACACCACACCACAACACCAGCCCCTCCACATCCTTCTCCCTTGCACTGCATCCGCCCTGACCGCCAGCGGGAAAGCACTGGGGGACAGTATGTCGCCGGAGATGAAGCACGCGGTGGCCACCCTTGCGGCCGCCTGGCATAGCCTTCATGCGAGGCGGATCGAGGCCGGCTTGCCGGCCAGCTCGCCTGATGTCTCAGACGATGAGGACGACACCACGATGGAGACGGCCTCCGATAACTCTGCCCCGGCTCCCGCGTCTCCTGTGCACGCCGGCTTCACCATGGAGAAGATGCATGCGCAGTGCAACGCCACCACGGCAGAGGTGCAGCCTGCGCCGGCACCTTTGTCAGCGTTCCACCAGGCGCCGGAGGAACAGCGGTGTACAACCTGTTCCTCCTGGTGCAGCACCGGCTGGCAGAGGGCCAGATCTACGGCAACCGCGCAAGCAAGGAGGCCGCGGCGAACCCCAACTTCGTGGTGGAGCAACATGCCATCTATGATGCCGTCCACGCTTAAGCCGCCGCTCGCCAGGAAGCGGCCTCCACGGAGGTGCAGCTTCAGGCGATCGCGGAGGAGAACAATGCCAGCTGCGCCTCCTACACGCTGTCGATGAACCATCAGCCAGCTAGGTGGGACGAAGACGGCCGACCCCACCATTTCCATCGTGGATCTCACGTCCACTGACGACGGACAGGTCGCGGACTCCTCCGAGGACGAGTAGGCCACGGGAGGCGGCGGAGCCTTTTGTCCTATGTGGGCCGATCTGTCTCCCTTGTTACAGCACCTTCACTTCATCAGTCTTATCGCTGGTGCTCATGGAGACGGCGGAAGGAGAATGACATGGGCTTGGACGCCAGGCGCTGTCGCCGTAGGATAGGTTTAGGGGCGGGTCTTTTTATAAAATGTTTGAAATGTAGTTAAATCCGTCGTGTTTGTATGAAATCCTTCATGTTTGTACGAAATTTGCCCGTGTTTGGATGAATTTCATCCGGTTTATTGAAAAATAGTTTCAAATGTATGTGGCTAACGTTGAATGGTCCATGTCCGCATACTGATCCTGCTGTTTGCAGACGGATGCCGGTGGTTTTTTGCGAGTTGCCGTTAGAGATGCTCTAAAAAAGCAATACCCTACGTGTGCACATGGTTAATTGATTCGTGTCCACATGCTTAATAGATTTTCCCTAATCTCATGTACACGTACATACTCGGCATCCAAAGAAATAAACAACAAGTAAATAGTACCACAGGTAACCAAATCAGATCAAACTGGGACAGTCGGCATGAAAACGATTCTGATTAAGAAGCACTGAAGTAGTGTACTACTCCCTCCGTCCGGGTTTATTAGGCCCCTCGGAGGAGGGAGCGCGTCCGTTTGTATTAGGCCTCTCTGCCTCGATCAGGTTGCCAAGAGAGAAAACGGTTGGTTCCTTCCCCGGTCTATTCAGCTTTTTGGTTCATCTTCCGAAGCGCAATGATTTCCAGCCGTAGGCCAAGAGCTCGTGAGCTGTTAAGGGCGTCTCCAACAGTTGTAAGATAGGTATTGGTAAATTTGCCACATAGAACATAGTGATGATGTGGATGTATTAAATGTGGAAAGAGAGCAAAGTTGTATGTAGATTAACCAACAACCTTTGCACAAGCTCCAAGATGAAGTAGAGAGCAACCACATTTATTTTTTCACCATCTATTGGATAGCTTGCATACAATCCATTGAAATAGATGTATGATAGCTTATTGGTTGATGACATGAACATTTTATCAACAAAACTAACATACAATCTATTGAAGATGCCTTAAATAGGCATACTAGTACCCCTAGCAATAACGCCCGGCTACCCATCCAGTGCATGGGCTGCTAATTCTCCTTTGATTGGACATGCATGCCCCATGCAGGGGCGTGTGGGGCTGCATGGGAATATTTTGGCTAGTAAATCATGCATTGGAAACGAAAGAGCACTTAGTCCAGGAAATTACTGCCCATTACTCAATGTGCCTTGGTACGTGAGTTTTGGTTGGGAGGCCTAATAAACTCGAACGGAGGAAATATTATAAGTGTACTTCCGAGAAACACGAAGTCCCGACAAATTGCCATGAACCATCCATCCTTCGCCGATAGTGAAACCTATACAAAAAATCATCATCGCACATCTTCACCGCAGGAAAACATCCACGCTTCCTCCAAATGGAACACACGATAGGGAACGCTCTCTATAATCTGACTCGTTCTGCATGTCTATTCTGAGCATTTACTATATCACCTCGCACAGTTGCGAGCTGGCCCAATTAATACAACCGGACAAGGTGCTTGTACCCCACGGAGTCACTACCTACATGAGAATTACGAACCATCGGCGTCCCGACAGTTTGGCGATGAGATTCCTTGAATCTGAAACTTACTCCTTTCGTCCATGAATAAGTGTACTTCTAGCTTTTGTCTTAAGTCAAAGTTTTAAAATTTTGACCAACTTTATAGGGAAAGTAGCAGCATTTATAACATTAAATTAGTATCACTAGATTCGTTTTGAATTGTAATTTCATACTATATCAATTTTATGTCATATATGTTACTACTCTTTTGTATATATTTGATCAAAATTTTAAAACTTTGACTTAAAACAAAGGCTAGAAGTACATTTATTCATGGACGGAGGGAGTAGGCCAGCTCCAACGCCCATGCCCAAAAAGAAGCCAAGTCCCATTCAACAATTACCTTTCTTTTGTTTCTATCTTCGGAACATATGTTCATTTTTACCGGACTGTGTCCGTTTCGGTAAGGCAACGGGGCAGTGTCGGATAGTTTTTCTAGATGCGCTGATCATGCACTTAATGCGTGGAAGCATCTGGTCCGCCACGGCCGGTTGACACCCCTGTGTATAAATTTTTCTAGCTACCGAAACACATTTCTTTTATTTCATCAACGACATATCTATAATCTATAATCTATAATCTATAATATCTAAGTAGTTCATCCCCACTAACCAATTTCTCTTGACATGCAAGCTGTCCACATCAACAATCAACATGCAGCCATCCACCTCAGCTAATCTGCCACATCGTCGAGTTTTTTTTTCTATTCTCTTAGTCATCCCACATTTTTTTCTATGGAGAAAGAGGATTACACACCGCACTGTTCTGTTGGGAACGTTTTTTCCCCTGAGAGGTTCCCCGTCCTACGCTTCCTCTTCCCCACGCCTGCGACCTCACACCACAACGCCCCCTCTTCTTCCCAGTCGCGACCTCCTACCTTCTCCACAGAACTTCTCACCCACTTCACCTTCTCCAAAGTCCATTAAATCACGGCAGTGGAAAGGATGCAGCTCTATATTTACACGGGGACCCATCAATCGATCACATCAAAGCCAAGTAGATGAGACGGCGAGGTCGAGCTTCAGGTCAAGGTTCAGACTGGTGGCGTGGCGGAGGGACGGCTCGCCGGAGCAGCGGCCTTCTCGCTGGCTGCGTTGGAGCTGTTGGCGTCGATCACATCAGAGCCAAGAAGATGAGACAGCGAGGTCGAGCTTCAGGTCAATTCAGACTGGTGGCGAGGTGGAGCGACGGCTCACCAGAGCAGCGGTCTTCTCAATGGTCGTGTTCGAGCCGTTGGCGTCGCTGCTCGCATGCCGTGGCCTCCTCCTCCCACTGGCCACTCGACAGCGTCAGGACAAACCCCGCCGCGGACTGCTGTTGATTTTGACGCGTGCTTACCTACAGTAACATCTTCTCTGAACATTAATACTCTCCCCGTCCTCGCTCACGCATGCCACTCGATCCGTCTCTTCTTTTCCTTTGATGCAGGGCTTGGCAGCCCTCTATCCCACCCACTACTATCACCATCCACCTAATCGACTAGGCTGCACTGCAGCAAGTAGTAGCAGCAGCCAACGGAAGTGTTGGCATGGTCAGGAGGAGGAGAGCTGCTGCTTCAAACAGTTTTTTTGAGATAACTGCATCATGATCTGCTGTGATGAGTAGAGACACTAGCAGTCAAGACTGAAGAGCATATCTAGGTACACCTGAGATACCATATACTACTTTCAAGCTGCATATTTGCTATTGGCCTTATTTGCTCTAGCAGGTTGGATCACTAATGTTACTGAATTTCTTTGTGACCATCCACTAAAGGTAACTCTTGCTGCCCCATTTTTTTCGTATGATTGCATAAATTCGCACAAACTGTACTGCCCCTTACTAAACAAGACCTCTGAAGAAATTGTCTTACAAAATGCACAAATCTATTTTGATGGTATGATGTTCATAATCTTCTTAGTTGTTCAATACATCTTCTATTTTTAAGTACTGATGTATTTTGAGCATATTTCGGAATAATCAAAATATCTTGATGTTTGCAGGTTACTTTGGTCTGGATTACAGGGTAAAGAAAGGTTTTATCTAGAATGGATTAGTTATCCTCCAGTCAGTCTCATGTTTTAATGTTGTGAATTACTTCCGCATATATGAGCACCTGAGAGTGTTTTTTTACGCTTGCGCATCCGAGAGTGTTGACAAGTATAGGTCTGAGTAGTTGAAGGAAGATGATACAAAATAGTCGAAGGAAGGTCAGCCTATTTTTTTTCATTCAATTCTCATTAGTCTTGCATGGACCTAAAAAATAGTACCATGGTGTGGGCAACTAAGAAGAATGATTGCCACCTCTGAAGAAAATCTTCACTCAATTCTATAGAAGTAAGAACGTGCCCTCCTCTAATTATCCTTGCAGATTGTTATTCTTTGAATCCTATAAAACTGCTTCAGTTCTATACCATTAATCTAATTGTATTCAGCTTTGCGAAATTAGTAAAATTTACTTCACCGTTCTCTCTTCATTGTGATATTCGTTCTGTTTACGTACATGCCTTTGTTTTGGAATAGGTTATCCTGACTTCCCAAACCATGAATATTATAGACTTGCAATATTACTTAGAATAGAATATTGAATGCACAACATGATTCTGAATTGTCATGTTCAATTATTGACCAATTCGTTCTGTTTACGTACATGCCTTTGTTTTGGAATAGAATATTTAAAAGCTTTCTCCCTTGACTGGTCTTGCCTTATTAAGTCAAAATTGTATCACATTTTATTTCATCATGACACTTTTTTCACGCTAATTGTTGTATAATTTTTCCTTCACTAAATGTAGCAGGGGTTTGGTTTTTTGTGTGCAGAAATTATGGGACAAACTTAATTGGCAATTTATGCTCTCACTGTCATCAACTCTTGCACACTATTATTTTTCCCCTTTTCAAGTGCCAGCGCTCTGTTCCTGTTAATGGAGGTGATTGTTTGTTGTCTTCACTATGAAGATAAGTAGTGAGCTATGATGTGGGCAACTAAGAAGAATCAGTACCACCTCTGAAGCAAATCTCCAATGCCTATTTGATTTGTGGTATATTTATTTATTCTTTGTGGGTGAGATGTTTTCGATTCACAAATGTTTGGAAGGTCACGATATTTTGCCAGTGGGAACTGTAACCACTAATGTTAATATTTTGAAAGGAAATGTTATGTATTTTTCTAGCCAGTTCTACATTGTTCAATCTCATGAAATGGTTTTATTTTAGCCACGAAACGATATGGCTAAAAGTATATCCAAATCATTTATATTTCATTTGTGTAACATATCTCATTTTTCTTGCAACAGTTCCCGCAACAACGTGCGGGGTGTCATCTAGTTGTTACAATGTAATAGTACATAGAAAATGCATCAATTCTTCGCTAGGAGAGTAAGACCAAAGAAAACAAGAAGCACAATTGATGTAGGGTGGAACCCTATATGACCGATCTTTCACGAAAGGAGCGGATCCCGCGATGAACACGAAGAACATGAGGGGGAAACATGAGGGGGGGGGGGCATAAGAGAATCACTCAAACCAATAAGAACAATCACACATATGCTAGATCCTCGAACACAAAAGAGATACATGATTTGAATCCAACAAAGGACGATACATAGGGTAACCGGTTCTTCTCCGAGAGGAGGTCTTGAGGTTTTCCCGTTAGGGGTCTTGAATCCAAGTGGATCTTCTCCGAAGAGGCGACGGACGCTCGTGATGGAGTAGATCTATATGGATGAGCAAAGCTCTATCTCACATATGAGCGAACACAACGCTAACCATAACTAGAAGGAGGAGGAGGAGGTCTATTTATAGTCTTAGTGCAAATGGGGGAGAAGTGAAGGGGTACATGGGCCTCGGGTCCGAAACTGTGCGCAGATAGGTACCGGATGTCTGGTGGGTTATGGTCGTCCGATGGCTCATGGGCGTCCAGACGTCCGGTAGTTGCCGGACTTCCGCTTGATCTGGCTCGGTTGAGGTGACACCGGATTTCCGGAGATGGCCGGTCGTCCCGTCGTGTCAGACATCCGCTATTTCGGCTCGGGTGTGGTCACGCCGGTCGTCCGGTCCTTGCCGGACGTCCGCTCGCTGTAGCTTGCGTTGGCTGTGGCCAGGGCAGGCTGGGGCTTCAGGTGCCAGACGTTTGGTCCTGACCGGTCATCCGGTGGCTGTAGCTTCAGTGGTAGCTCTTCTTCTTGTCCTTGGCACTTGGTGTCCTCCCTGTCTTGTCCGTTAGATGTAGATGCTCTGTGGCCGTCCTCCAAGTACCTGATCACACATAGTGTTTTCGCTTGAGGTAGTAGCCATGTCTCATGTATAGAAAGTGGTAGTTCAGAGAGGAGCGAGTTCAACTTATCTTCGATAGCCTTTGCTCGGGCTCTTGTCATTGGTCCAAGTGGTGTCGTGGGAGACGGAGGTAGATCCATGGGGATGACCTTGGGATGCTCCGCATCATCTCCCCCCCCCCTTGGGAAAGATCCGACCTCGGATCGAAATCTTCATCACCATGGTAGGGCGAGAGATCCTTGACGTTGAAGACGTCGCTCACGTTGTACTTGTCGCGCGGGAAGTCGATCTTGTAAGGGTTGTTGTTGTAGCGTGCTAGCACCTTGAAGGGTCCATCGGCTCGCGGTAGGAGTTTGGACTTGCGTTCGTTGGGGAAGCGTTCCTTTCAAAGGTGTAGCCACACAAGATCTCCAATGTTGAATATCATGGGTTGCTTGTTGACGTTGAGCTTGGTCGTGAGTCATTGTACTTGGCGCTCGATGGTGTGTCTTGTATATTCATGCATCTTCTTGAGATAGTTCACTCGTGCACGCGCGTCCATATTGATGTGCTCTTGTAGTGGTAGAGGAAGAATGTCCAATGGGGACAATGGGTTGAATCCGTAGATGACCTCGAAGGGGGACTTGCCTGTAATCGAATGTCTTGCGCGGTTGTAGGCGTAATCGGCGATCGGTAGGCACTCTTCCCGCTCCTTGATGTTCCTCTTGATCAACACATGTAGTAGGGTGGAGAGTGTTCGGTTCGTCACTTCTGTTTGGCCGTCAGTTTGTGGATGGTATGCCATGGAGAATAGTAGTTTGATTCCGAACTTGGCGCATAAGGTCTTCCAAAAGTAACTCAAGAACTTGACGTAGCGGTCCGAGACAATCGTCTTTGGTACTCCATGTAAGCACAAGATTTCCCTACAAAAAAGGTTTGCAACATGTGAAGCATCGTCTATCTTGTTGCAAGGAATGAAATGAGCCATTTTAGAGAATCGGTCCACAACAACAAACACGGAATCCTTTCCATTTCTAGTCCTAGGCAAACCAAGTACAAAATCCATGCTAATATCTTCCCATGGGTGATATGAAGTTGGAAGGGGTGTATATAGACCATGAGATTGCGCTTTGGAGCTTTGCGACATGTCAAACATCAGACGGTGAAGCGTGAGACGTCGTGTGACATCTTGGGCCAATAGTAGTTCTTGGAGAGCGTAGCGAATGTCTTGTCACGTTAAAAGTGTCCCATGAGTCCTCCTCCATGAGATTCTTGCAAAAGTAACAAACGAAGAGAAGACTCAGGGATGCAAAGTTTGTTAGCTCTCATAAGATAAACATCTTTGATGTAATAGCGTTCCCAAGATGTATGCGTCGAACATTTGGCATAAGGAATAGCAAAAGTAGGATCATGCGCATATAAGTCTTTTATGTGCTCAAAGCCTATGACATTCAATTCAAGTTTGGTGACAAGCATGCATATGCGGGAAAGAGTGTCCGCCACAACTGTTTCCTTACCTTTAATATACTTGATGACATAAGGAAACGACTCAATGAATTCACTCCATTTAGCATGACCCTTTTTCAACTTAGTTTGACCCTTAAGGTATTTAAGCGTTTCATGGTCGGTATGGATGGCAAATTGATGAGGGCAAAGATAGTGTTCCCATTCATGCAAAACTCGCACTAAAGCATATAGCTCTTCGTCATAGATGAGGTAGTTGATTTGCGCTCTGGAAAGTTTCTCACTAAAGTACGCTATGGGGCGTTTCTCTTGCGTTAACACACCTCCTATGCCATTACCACTAGCATCGCAATGAATTTCGAAAGGTTTGTCAAAGTTGGGTAATGCAAGCACGGGAGCATGAGTAAGAAAATTCTTAATCTCATTGAATGTGGTATCTTGGGATAGTCCCCAAACAAAAGGTGCATTCTTCTAGCTCAAAGCATGCAAAGGTGAAGTAGTGGTGCTAAAATCCTTCACAAATCGATGATAGAAACCGGCTAAACCAAGGAAACTACACACTTGTTGCAAGTTGGTTGGTTGGGGCCAAGTTTTAATAGCATTGATCTTAGATTCATCTACATGAACACCCTTAGAAGACACAACGAAACCCAAGAAAACAAGCTTAAATACTCATGTCATCGGTCTTATTGCATTACTCCATTTCTCCATGAACATAATACACTAGATGCATGCTGGATAACGGTCGATGTGTGGAGTAATAGTAGTAGATGCAGGCAGGTGTCGGTCTACTAATCTTGGACGTGATGCCTATGTAATGATTATTGCCTGGATATCGTCAGGACTATTTGAAATCAAATTTGTTGGGGAACGTTGCAGAAAACAAAAATTTTCCTACTCGTTTCACCAAGATCATCTAGGAGTTCATCTAGCAACGAGTCATTGGATGCATCTACATACCTTTGTAGATCGCGAGCGGAAGCGTTCAAAAGAACGGTGATGATGTAGTCGTACTCGACGTGATCCAAATCACCGATGACCAGCGCCGAACGGACGGCACCTTCGCGTTCAACACACGTACGGGACGGGAGACGTCTCCTCCTTCTTGATCCAGCAAGGGGGGAGGAGAGGTTGATGAAGATCCAACAGCACGACGGCGTGGTGGTGGATGCAGGGCGTCACAGCAGCAGGGCTTCGCCGAGACTACGAGGGAGAGACGTAACGGGGGGAGATGGAGGCGCCAGGGGCTGGTGTGAAATCCCTCCTCTCCCCCCCACTATATATAGGGGTGCCAAGGGGGGGGGCGCCGGCCCTAGTAGATGAGATCTACTAGGGGGTGCGGCGGCCAAGGGGAGGTTTCCCTCCCCCCCAAGGCACCTAGGGGTGCCTTCCACCACATGGACTCTTCCATGGTGGAAACCCTAGGCGCATGGGCCTATAGGGGCTGGTGCCCTTGGCCCATCTAGGCCAAGGCGCACCCCCTACAGCCCATGTGGCCCCCCGGGACAGGTGGCCCCACCCGGTGGACCCCCGGGACCCTTCCGGTGGTCCCGGTACAATACCGATAACCCCGAAACTTGTCCCGATGCCCGAAATAACACTTCCTATATATAATTCTTTACCTCCGGACCATTCCGGAACTCCTCGTGACGTCCGGGATCTCATCCGGGACTCCGAACAACATTCGGGTTTCTGCATATACATATCTTCATAACCCTAGCGTCACCGAACCTTAAGTGTGTAGACCCTACGGGTTCGGGAGACAAGCAGACATGACCGAGACGACTCTCCGGTCAATAACCAACAGCGGGATCTGGATACCCATGTTGGCTCCCACATGCTCCATGATGATCTCATCGGATGAACCACGATGTCGAGGATTCAATCAATCCCGTACGCTATTCCCTTTGTCTATCGATATGTTACTTGCCCGAGATTCGATCGTCGGTATCCCAATACCTCGTTCAATCTCGTTACCGGCAAGTCACTTTACTCGTACCGTAATGCATGATCCCGTGACCAGACACTTGGTCACTCTGAGCTCATTATGATGATGCATTACCGAGTGGGCCCAGTGATACCTCTCCGTCATACGGAGTGACAAATCCCAGTCTTGATCCATGTCACCCAACAGACACTTTCGGAGATACCCGTAGTCTACCTTTATAGTCACCCAGTTACGTTGTGATGTTTGGCATACCCAAAGCACTCCTACGGTATCCGGGAGTTACACGATCTCATGGTCTAAGGAAAAGATACTTTGACATTGGAAAACTCTAGCAAACGAACTATACGATCTTGTGCTATGTTTAGGATTGGGTCTTGTCCATCACATCATTCTCCCAATGATGTGATCTCGTTATCAATGACATCCAGTGTCCATAGTCAGGAAACCATGACTATCTGTTGATTAACGAGCTAGTTAACTAGAGGCTCACTAGGGACATGTTGGTGTCTGTTATTCACACATGTATTACGATTTCCGGATAACACAATTATAGCATGAATAAAGACAATTATCATGAACAAGGAAATATAATAATAATGCTTTTATTATTGCCTCTAGGGCATATTTCCAACAGTCTCCCACTTGCACTAGAGTCAATAATCTAGTTACATTGTGATGAATCGAACACCCATGGAATTCTGGTGTTGATCATGTTTTGCTCTAGGGAGAGGTTTAGTCAACGGATCTGCTATATTCAGGTCCGTATGTACTTTACAAATCTCTATGTCTCCATCTTGAACATTTTCACGAATGGAGTTGAAGCGACGCTTGATGTGCCTTGTCTTCTTGTGAAACCTGGGCTCCTTGGCAAGTGCAATAGCTCCAGTGTTGTCACAGAAGAGCTTGATCGGCCCCGACGCATTGGGTATGACTCCTAGGTCGGTGATGAACTCCTTCACCCATATTGCTTCATGCGCTGCCTTCGAGGCTGCCATGTACTCCGCTTCACATGTAGATCCCGCCATGACGCTTTGCTTGCAACTGCACCAGCTTACTGCCCCACCATTCAAAATATACACGTATCCGGTTTGTGACTTAGAGTCATCCAGATCTGTGTCGAAGCTAGCGTCGACGTAACCCTTTACGACGAGCTCTTCGTCACCCACATTAACGAGAAACATTTCCTTAGTCCTTTTCAGGTACTTCAGGATATTCTTGACCGCTGTCCAGTGTTCCTTGCCGGGATTACTTTGGTACCTTCCTAGCAAACTGACGGCAAGGTTAACATCAGGTCTGGTACACAGCATGGCATACATAATAGAACCTATGGCTGAGGCATAGAGGATGACGCTCATCTCTTCTATATCTTCTGCCGTGGTCGGACATTGAGATGAGCTCAATTTCATACCTTGTAACACAGGCAAGAACCCCTTCTTGGATTGATCCATATTGAACTTCTTCAATATCTTATCAAGGTATGTGCTTTGTGAAAGACCTATGAGGCGTCTCGATCTATCTCTATAGATTTGATGCCTAATATATAAGCAGCTTCTCCAAGGTCCTTCATTGAAAAACTTTTATTCAAGTAGGCCTTGATGCTGTCCAAGAGTTCTATATCATTTCCCATCAAAAGTATGTCATCTACATATAATATGAGAAATGCTACAGAGCTCCCACTCACTTTCTTGTAAACGCAGGCTTCTCCATAAGTCTGTGTAAACCCAAACGCTTTGATCATCTCATCAAAGCGAATGTTCCAACTCCGAGATGCTTGCACCAGCCCATAAATCGAGCGTTGGAGCTTGCACACTTTGTCAGCATTCTCAGGATCGACAAAACCTTCCGGCTGCATCATATACAATTCTTCCTTAAGGAAACCATTAAGGAATGCCGTTTTGACGTCCATTTGCCATATTTCGTAATCATAGAATGCGGCAATTGCTAACATGATTCGGACGGACTTCAGCTTCGCTACCGGTGAGAAAGTCTCATCGTAGTCAACCCCTTGAACTTGTCGATAACCCTTAGCGACAAGCCGAGCTTTATAGATGGTCACATTACCATCCGCGTCTGTCTTCCTCTTAAAGATCCATTTATTTTCTATGGCTCACCGCTCAACGGGCAAGTCAGTCAAAGTCCATACTTTGTTTTCATACATGGATCCTATCTCAGATTTCATGGCTTCTAGCCATTTGTCGGAATCCGGGCCCTCCATCGCTTCTTCATAGTTCGAAGGTTCACCGTTGTCTAACAGCATGATTTCCAAGACAGGGTTGCCGTACCACTCTGGTGCGGAACGTGTCCTTGTGGACCTTCGAATTTTAGTAGGGGCTTGATCAGAAGTATCTTGATCATTGTCATTAACTTCCTCTCTAGTCGGTGCAGGCACCTCAGGAACATTTTCTTGAGTTGCGCCATTTTCCGGTTCAAGAGGTAATACTTCATCAAGCTCTACTTTCCTCCCACTTACTTCTTTCGAGAGAAACTCTTTCTCCAGAAAGGACCCATTCTTGGCAACAAAGATCTTGCCTTCGGATCTGAGGTAGAAGGCGTACCCAATAGTTTCTTTTGGGTATCCTATGAAGACACATTTTTCCGACTTGGGTTCGAGCTTTTCAGGTTGAAGTTTCTTGACATAAGCATCGCATCCCCAAACTTTTAGAAACGACAGCTTAGGTTTCTTCCCAAACCATAATTCATTCGATGTCGTCTCAACGGATTTCGACGGAGCCCTATTTAAAGTGAATGCGTCAGTCTCTAAAGCATAGCCCCAAAAGGATAGCGGTAAATCGGTAAGAGACATCATAGATCGCACCATATCTAATAGAGTGCGATTACGACGTTCGGACACACCATTACGCTGAGGTGTTCCAGGCGGCGTGAGTTGTGAAACTATTCCACATTTTCTTAAGTGTGTGCCAAACTCGTGACTCAAGTATTCTCCTCCACGATCTGATCGTAGAAACTTGATTTTCCTGTCACGTTGATTTTCAACCTCACTCTGAAATTCCTTGAACTTTTCAAAGGTTTCAGACTTGTGTTTCATTAAGTAGATATACCCATACCTACTTAAATCATCAGTGAGGGTGAGAACATAACGATAGCCACCGCGAGCCTCAACACTCATTGGACCGCACACATCAGTATGTATGATTTCCAATAAGTCGGTTGCTCGCTCCATTGTTCCTGAGAATGGAGTCTTGGTCATTTTACCCATAAGGCATGGTTCGCATGTGTCAAATGATTCATAATCAAGAGACTCTAAAAGTCCATCAGCATGGAGCTTCTTCATGCGTTTGACACCTATGTGACCAAGGCGGCAGTGCCACAAGTATGTGGGACTATCATTATCAACCTTACTTCTTTTGGTACTCACATTATGAACATGTGTAGCATCACGTTCGAGATTCATAAAGAATAAACCATTCACCATAGGAGCATGACCATAAAACATATCTCTCATAAAAATGGAACAACCATTATTCTCAGATTTAAAAGAGTAGCCATCTCGAATTAAACGAGATCCCGATACAATGTTCATGCTCAAAGCTGGCACTAAATAACAATTATTAAGGTTTAAAACTAATCCCGAAGGGAGATGCAGAGGTAGCGTGCCGACGGCGACCACATTGACCTTGGAACCATTCCCGACGCGCATCGTCACCTCGTCCTTTGCCAGTTTCCGCTTATTCCGCAGCCCCTGCTTTGAGTTACAAATGTGAGCAACTGCACCGGTATCAAATACCCAGGAGCTACTACGGGCACTAGTAAGGTACACATCAATTACATGTATATCACATATACCTTTCGTTTTGCCGGCCTTCTTATCCGCTAAGTACTTAGGGCAGTTCCGCTTCCAGTGACCGCTTCCCTTGCAATAAAAGCACTCAGTCTCGGGCTTGGGTCCATTCTTTGGCTTCTTCCCGGCAGCTTGCTTGCCGGGCGCGGCAACCTCCTTGCCGTCCTTCTTGAAGTTCTTTTTACCCTTGCCTTTCTTGAACTTAGTGGTTTTATTGACCATCAACACTTGATGTTCCTTCCTGACTTCTACCTCTGCTGATTTCAGCATAGCAAATACTTCAGGAATGGTCTTTTCCATCCCCTGCATATTGAAGTTCATCACAAAGCTCTTGTAGCTTGGTGGAAGCGACTGGAGGATTCTGTCAATGACCGCATCATCTGGGAGATTAACTCCCAGCTGAGTCAAGCGGTTATGCAACCCAGACATAGTGAGTATGTGCTCACTGACAGAACTGTTTTCCTCCATCTTACAGCTGAAGAATTTGTCGGAGACTTCATATCTCTCGACCCGGGCATGAGCTTGGAAAACCATTTTCAGCTCTTCGAACATCTCATATGCTCCATGTCTCTCAAAACGCTTTTGGAGCCCCGGCTCTAGGCTGTAAAGCATGCCGCACTGAACGAGGGAGTAGTCATCGGAACGTGCCTGCCAAGAGTTCATAACATCTTGTTCTGCAGGGAGAACGGGTGCGTCACCAAGCGGTGCTTGTAGGACATAATCTTTCTTGGCAGCTATGAGGATGTATAGTTGCTGCCATCGTCTTTCAGCTTGGTTTTCTCTAGGAACGCGTTGAAGTTGAGGACTACGTTGGCCATTTAATCTACAAGACATATTGTAAAATATTTAGACTAAGTTCATGATAATTAAGTTCAACTAATCAAATTATTAATGAACTCCCACTTAGATTAGACATCCCTCCAGTCATCTAAGTATTACATGATCCGAGTTTAACTAGACCGTGTCCGATCATCACGTGAGACGGACTAGTCAACGTCGGTGAACATCTTCATGTTGATCGTATCTTCTATACGACTCATGCTCGACCTTTCGGTCTTCTGTGTTCCGAGGCCATGTCTGTACATGCTAGGCTCGTCAAGTTAACCTAAGTGTTTGCATGTGTAAATCTGTCTTACACCCGTTGTATGTGAACGTCTGAATAAAACACCCGATCATCACGTGGTGTTTTGAAATAGCAAACTGTCGCAACGGTGCACAGTTAGGGGGAACACTTCTTGAATTTATTGTGAGGGATCATCTTATTTACTACCGTCGTTCTAAGTAAACAAGATGCAAAACATGATAAACATCACATGCAATCAAATAATAAACGTGACATGATATGGCCAATATCACATAGCTCCTTTGATCTCCATCTTGGGGCTCCATGATCATCTTGTCACCGGCTTGACACCATGATCTCCATCATCATGATCTCCATCATCGTGTCTCCATGAAGTTGCTCGCCAACTATTACTTCTACTACTATGGCTAACGCGTTTAGCAATAAAGTAAAGTAATTTACATGGCGTTTCTCGATGACACGCAGGTCATAAAAAGAATAAAGACAACTCCTATGGCTCCTGCCGGTTGTCATACTCATCGACATGCAAGTCGTGAATCCTATTACAATAGCATGAACATCTCATACATCACATATAGATCATTCATCATTCATCACAACTTTGGCCATATCATATCACAAACCACTTGCTGCAAAAACAAGTTAGACGTTCTCTAATTGTTGTTGCAAGTTTTACGTGGCTGAATTAGGGTTCTAGCAAGAACGTTTTCTTACCTACGTTAAAGCCACAACGTGATTTGTCAACTTCTATTTACCCTTCATAAGGACCCTGTTCATCGATTCCGCTCCAACTAAAATGAGAGAGACAGACACCCGCCAGCCACCTTATGCAACTAGTGCATGTTAGTCGATGGAACCGGTCTCACGTAAGCGTACGTGTAAGGTTGGTCCGGGCCGCTTCATCCCACAATACCGCTGAAGCAAGAAAGGACTAGTAACGGCAAGAAAGTTGACAAATCTACGCCCACAACAAATTGTGTTCTACTCGCGCAAGAAGAACTACGCATAGACCTAGCTCTGATACCACTGTTGGGGAACGTTGCAGAAAACAAAAATTTTCCTACTCGTTTCACCAAGATCATCTAGGAGTTCATCTAGCAACGAGTCATTGGATGCATCTACATACCTTTGTAGATCGCGAGCGGAAGCGTTCAAAAGAACGGTGATGATGTAGTCGTACTCGACGTGATCCAAATCACCGATGACCAGCGCCGAACGGACGACACCTCCGCGTTCAACACACGTACGGGATGGGAGACGTCTCCTCCTTCTTGATCCAGCAAGGGGGGAGGAGAGGTTGATGAAGATCCAGCAGCACGACGGCGTGGTGGTGGATGCAGGGCATCACAGCAGCAGGGCTTCGCCGAGACTACGAGGGAGAGACGTAACGGGGGGAGATGGAGGCGCCAGGGGCTGGTGTGAAATCCCTCCTCTCCCCCCCACTATATATAGGGGTGCCAAGGGGGGGGGGGCGCCGGCCCTAGTAGATGAGATCTACTAGGGGGGGCGGCGGCCAAGGGGAGGTTTCCCTCCCCCCCAAGGCACCTAGGGGTGCCTTCCACCACATGGACTCTTCCATGGTGGAAACCCTAGGCGCATGGGCCTATAGGGGCTGGTGCCCTTGGCCCATCTAGGCCAAGGCGCACCCCCTACAGCCCATGTGGCCCCCCGGGACAGGTGGCCCCACCCGGTGGACCCCCGGGACCCTTCCGGTGGTCCCGGTACAATACCGATAACCCCGAAACTTGTCCCGATGCCCGAAATAGCACTTCCTATATATAATTCTTTACCTCCGGACCATTCCGGAACTCCTCGTGACGTCCGGGATCTCATCCGGGACTCCGAACAACATTCGGGTTTCTGCATATACATATCTTCATAACCCTAGCGTCACCGAACCTTAAGTGTGTAGACCCTACGGGTTCGGGAGACAAGCAGACATGACCGAGACGACTCTCCGGTCAATAACCAACAGCGGGATCTGGATACCCATGTTGGCTCCCACATGCTCCACGATGATCTCATCGGATGAACCACGATGTCGAGGATTCAATCAATCCCGTACGCTATTCCCTTTGTCTATCTATATGTTACTTGCCCGAGATTCGATCGTCGGTATCCCAATACCTCGTTCAATCTCGTTACTGGCAAGTCACTTTACTCGTACCGTAATGCATGATCCCGTGACCAGACACTTGGTCACTCTGAGCTCATTATGATGATGCATTACCGAGTGGGCCCAGTGATACCTCTCCGTCATACGGAGTGACAAATCCCAGTCTTGATCCATGTCACCCAACAGACACTTTCGGAGATACCCGTAGTCTACCTTTATAGTCACCCAGTTATGTTGTGACGTTTGGCATACCCAAAGCACTCCTACGGTATCCGGGAGTTACACGATCTCATGGTCTAAGGAAAAGATACTTTGACATTGGAAAACTCTAGCAAACGAACTATACGATCTTGTGCTATGTTTAGGATTGGGTCTTGTCCATCACATCATTCTCCCAATGATGTGATCTCGTTATCAATGACATCCAGTGTCCATAGTCAGGAAACCATGACTATCTGTTGATCAACGAGCTAGTTAACTAGAGGCTCACTAGGGACATGTTGGTGTCTGTTATTCACACATGTATTACGATTTCCGGATAACACAATTATAGCATGAATAAAGACAATTATCATGAACAAGGAAATATAATAATAATGCTTTTATTATTGCCTCTAGGGCATATTTCCAACAAAATTGCCCAACAGTAATTTGTTTACCCACTATTTGCTAATTTTCTCGAGAGAAGCCACTAGTGAAACATACGACCACCGGGTCTCTTTCTCATATTATTTGCCTTTGCGGTCTATTTTCCTTTGCTTTTATTTTCAGATCTCTTAAATACAAAAATACAAAAATACCTTGCTGTAATTTATTTTATTTTGCATTCGATCTATCAATATTTACAACTCTCTCACATCCGTTTGCCCATCTTGGGGTGCCGCTACCCGAAAGGGATTGACAACCCCTTTTACACGTTGGGTTGCGAGTAGTTGTTATTTGTTTGCAGGTGATGTTTACGTTGTGTTGCTTAGTTCTCCTACTGGTTCGATAACCTTGGTTTCATATCTGAGAGAAATACCTACCGCCGTTGTGTTGCATCATCCCTTCATCTTTGGGGAAATACCGACGTAGCTTCAAGCGACATCATTCATCAAATGACAACACATGTCTATGGTTAGGAAACTTAACCATCTTTGATTAACGAGCTAGTCTAGTAGAGGCTTACTAGGGACACGGTGTTTTTTCTATGTATCCACACATATATCAAGTTTCTGGTTAATACAATTCTAGCATTAAGCATTTATCATGATATAAGAAAATATGAAATAACAACTTTATTATTGCCTCTAGGGCATATTTCCTTCAGTCTCCCACTTGCACTAGAGTCAATAATCTAGTTCATGTCGCCATGTGATTTAAGACCAATAGTTCACATATTTATGTGATTAACACCTATAGTTCACATCGCCATGTGACCAACACCCAAAGGGTTTACTAGAGTCAATAATCTAGTTCATATCGCTATGTGATTAAAACCCAAAGAGTCCTAAGGTGTGATCATGTTTTGCTTGTGAGAGAAGTTTAGTCAACGGGTCTGCCACATTCAGATCTGTATGTATTTTACAAGTTTCTATGTCTACAATGCTCTGCATGGAGCTACTCTAGCTAATTGCTCTCACTTTCAATATGTATCCAAATTGAGACTCAGAGTCATCTGGATCGGTGTAAAAGCTTGCATCGACGTAACTATTTACGATGAACTCTTTATCACCTCCATAACCGAGAAATATTTCCTTAGTCCTCTAAGGATAATTTTGACCGCTGTCTAGTGATCTATTCCTGGATCACTATTGGTACCTCCCTGCTAGACTTATGGCAAGGTACACAATAGGTTTGGTACACAGCATGGCATACTTTATAGAACCTATGACTAAGGTGTAGGGAATGACTTTCATTCTCTCTATATATATTCTGTCGTGGTCAGGTTTTGAGTCTTACTCAACTTCACACCTTGCAACACAGGTAAGAACCCTTTCTTTGACTGATCCATTTTGAACTCCTTCAAAATCTTGTCAGGGTATGTGCTTTGTGAAAGTCCTATCAAGCGTCTTGATCTATCTCTATAGATCTTGATGCTCAATATATAAGTAGCTTTATTGAGGTCTTTTATTGAAAAAATCTTATTCAAGTATCCTTTTATGCTATCCAGAAATTCTATATCATTCCCGATCAACAATATGTCATCCACATATAATATCAGAAATGCTACAGAGCTCCCACTCACTTTCTTGTAAATATTGGCTTCACCGTAAGTCTGTATAAATCATATGCTTTGATCACCTCATCAAAGTGTATATTCCAATTCCGAGATGCTTGCACCAGTCCATAGATGGATCGCTGGAGCTTACACACTTTATTAGCACCCTTAGGATCGACAAAACCTTCTGGTTGCATCATATACAACTCTTCTTTAAGAAATCCATTAAGGAATGTGGTTTTGACATCCATTTGCCAGATTTCATAAAATGCGGCAATTGCTAACATGATTAGGACAGACTTAAGAATCGTTATGAGTGAAAAATTCTCATCATAGTCAACACCTTGAACTTGTCGAAAACCTTTTGCGACAAGTCAAGCTTTGTAGATAGTAGCACTACCATCAGTGTTTGTCTTTCTCTTGGAGATCCATTTATTCTCAATGGTTTTTCGATCATTGGGCCAGTCCACCAAAGTCCACACTTTGTTCTCATACATGGATCCTATCTCAGATTTCATGGCCTCAAGCCATCTGTCGGAAGCTGGGCTCATCATAGCTTCTTCATAGTTCGTATGTTCGCCATGGTCTAATAGCATGAGTTCCAGGACAGGATTACCGCACCACTCTGGTGCGAAACATGCTCTGCTCGACCTACGAGGTCCAGTACTAACTTGATATGAAGTTTCATGATCATTATCATTAGCTTCCTCTCTAGTTGGTGTAGGCATCACGAGAACGGATTTCACTAATGTACTACCTTCCCATTCAAGAGAAGGTAAAATTACCTCATCAAGTTATACTTTCCTCCCACTCACTTCTTTCGAGAGAAACTCCTTCTAGAAAGGATCCATTCTTAGCAAAAAAGATCTTGCCTTCGGATCTGTGATAGAAGGTGTACCCAATAGTTTCTTTTGGGTATCCTATGAAGACACACTTCTCCGATTTGGGTTCGAACTTATCAGGCTGAAACTTTTTCACATAAGCATCGCAACCCCACACTTTAAGAAATGACAGCTTAGGTTTCTTGCCAAACCACAGTTCATACGGTGTCATCTCAATGGATTTAGACGGTGCCCTATTTAAAGTGAATGTAGCTGTCTCTAATGCACAACCCCAAAACGATAGTAGTAATCGGTAAGAGACATCATAGATCGCACCATATCTAATAAAATACGGTTACGATGTTCGGACACACCATTACGCTGTGGTGTTTCAGGTGGCGTGAGTTGTGAAACTATTCCACATTGTTTTAAATGAAGGACAAACTCGTAACTCCAATATTCGCCTCCATGATCAGATCATAGAAACTTTATTTTCTTGTTACAATGATTCTCCACTTCACTCTGAAATTCTTTGAAATTTTCAAATGTTTCAGACTTGTGTTTCATTAAGTAGACATACCCATCTCTGCTCAAATCATCTGTGAAGATTAGAAAATAACGGTAGCCGCCGCGAGCCTCAACACTCATCGGACCGCATACATCGGTATGTATTATTTCCAATAAGTCAGTGGCTCGCTCCATTGTTTCGGAGAACAGAGTGTAGTCATCTTGCCCATGAGGCATGGTTCACAAGTACCAAATAATTCAAAAATCAAGTGATTCCAAAAGCCCATCTGCATGGAGTTTCGTCATGCGCTTTACACCAATATGACCTAAACGGCAATGCTAGAAATATGTTGCACTATCATTATTAACTTTGCATCTTTTGGCATCAATATTATGAATATGTGTATTACTACGATCGAGATTCAGTAAACCATTTACATTGGGTGTATGGCCATAGAAGGTTTTATTCATGTAAACAAAACAACAATTATTCTCCGACTTAAATGAATAATTGTATCGCAATAAACATGATCCAATCATATTCATGCTCAACGCAAAACACAAAATAATATTTATTTAGGTCCAACACTAATCCAGAAGGTAGAGGGAGTGTGCGATGGTGATCTTATCAACCTCGAAATCACTTCCAACACACATCGTCACCTCGCCCTGAACTAGTTTCTGTTTATTTTGCAACTCATGTTTTTGAAGGAAATATGCCCTAGAGGCAATAATAAAGTTGTTATTTATATTTCTTTATATCATGATAAATGTTTATTATTCATGCTAGACTTGTATTAACCGGAAACTTAGTACATGTGTGAATACATAGACAAACAGAGTGTCACTAGTATGCCTCTACTTCACTAGCTCGTTGAATCAAAGATGGTTAAGTTTCCTAGCCATAGACATGAGTTGTCATTTGATTAACGGGATCACATCATTAGAGAATGATGGGATTGACTTGACCCATTCCGTTAGCTTAGCACTTGATCGTTTAGTATGTTGCTATTGCTTTCTTCATGACTTATACATGTTCCTATGACTGTGAGATTATGCAACTCCCGTTTACCAGAGGAACACTTTGTGTGCCACCAAACGTCACAACGTAACTGGGTGATTATAAAGGTGCTCTACAGGTGTCTTCGAAGGTACTTGTTGAGTTGGCATAGATCAAGATTAGGATTTGTCACTCCGATTGTCGGAGAGGTATCTCTGGGGCCCTCTCGGTAATGCACATCACTATAAGCCTTGCAAGAAATGCAACTAATGAGTTAGTTGTGGGATAGTGCATTACGAAACGAGTAAAGAGACTTGCCGGTAACGAGGTTGAACTAGGTATTAGGATACCGACGATCGAATCTCGGGCAAGTAACATACTGATGAGAAAGAGAACAACGTATAGTGTTATGCGGTTTGGCCGATAAAGATCTTCATAGAATATGTAGGAACCAATATGAGCATCCAGGTACCTCTATTGGTTATTGACCGGAGACATGTCTCGGTCATGTCTACATAGTTCTCGAACCTGTAGGGTCCGCACGCTTAAAGTTTTGTGACGATCGGTTTTATGAGTTTATATGTTTTGATGTACCGAAGGTAGTTCTAAGTCCCGGATATGATCATGGACATGACGAGGAGTCTCGAAATGGTCGAGACATAAAGATTGATATATTGGAAGCCTACATTTGGACATCGGAAGAGTTCCGGCTAAAATCGGGACTTTAGCGGAGGGGTTACCGGAACCCCCCGAGGGCTAATGGGCCTTGTTCGGACATAAGGGAAAGAGAGAGGGGTCGGCCTATGGTAGGCAGCGCGCCCCCTCCCTCTGGTCCAAATTGGACTAGGAGAGGGGGGCGGCGCCCCCCTTTCCTTCTCTTTCTTCCCCTTCCTTTCCCCCTCCTAGTAGGAGTAGGAAAGGGAGGAATCCTACTCCTACTAGGAGGAGGATTCCTCCTCCTGGTGCACCAACAAGGGCTGTCCGACCTCTCCCTTGCTCCTTTATATACAGGGGCAGGGGGCACCTCTAGACACACAAGTTGATCACAAAGATCTTTCCCAGCCGTTTGAGGTGCCCCCTCCACCATAATCCACCTCGGTCATACTGTAGCGGTGTTTAGGCGAAGCCCTGCTGCGGTAGCTTCATCAACATCGTCACCACGCTGTCGTGCTGACGAAACTCTTCCCGAGCTCTACTGATTGTGAGTTCGCGGGACGTCACCGAGCTGAACGTGTGCTGAACGCAGAGGTGCCGTACGTTCCGTATTGAGGATCAGTCGATCGTGAAGACATACGACTACATCAACCGCGTGGTCATAACTCTTCCGCTTAACGGTCTATGAGGGTACATGGACGACACTCTCCCCTCTCGTTGCTATGCATCACCATGATCCTGCGTGTGCGTAGGAATTTTTTTTGAAATTACTACGTTCCCCAACAGTGGTATCAGAGCCTGGTTTTATGCGTAGATGTTATATGCATGAATAGAACACAAGTGAGTTGTGGGCGTTACAAGCCATACTGCTTACCAGCATGTCACACTTTGGTTTGGCGGTATTGTTGGATTAAGCGGCCCGGACCGACATTATGCATACGCTTACACGAGACTGGTTCTACCGACGTGCTTTGCACACAGGTGGCTGGCGGGTGTCTGTTTCTCCAACTTTACTTGAACCGAGTGTGGCTACGCCCGGTCCTTGTGAATGTTAAAACATCACTAACTTGACGAACTATCGTTGTGGTTTTGATGCGTAGTTAAGAACGGTTCTTGCTCAGCCCGTAGCAGCCACGTAAAACTTGCAACAACAAAGTAGAGGACGTCTAACTTATTTTTGCAGGGCATGTTGTGATGTGATATGGTCAAGACGTGATGATATATAAATTGTTGTATGAGATGATTATGTTTTTTTGAAATTATCGGCAACTGGCAGAAGCCTTATGGTTGTCTCTTTATTGCATAAAGATGCAAGCGCCAAACAATTGCCTTACTTTATCGCTATGCGATAGCAATAGTTGGCGAGACGACAATGTGATGACACATTGATAGAGATCAAGATGATCGAGATCATGGTGTCATGCCGGTGACGATAGAGATCATGACGGTACTTTCGAGATGGAGATCAAAGGCGCAAGATGATCATGGCCATATCATGTCACATATTTTGATTGCATGTGATGTTTATCCTTTATGCATCTTATTCTGCTTGATTGACGGTAGCTTTATAAGATGATCTCTCACTAAATTTCAAGATAAAAGTGTTCTCCCTGAGTATGCACCGTTGCCAAAGTTCGTCGTGCCGAGACACCACGTGATGATCGGGTGTGATAAGCTCTACGTTCATCTACAACGGGTGCAAGAGAGTTTTGCACACGTAGAATACTCGGGTTAAACTTGACGAGCCTAGCATATGCAGATATGGCCTCGGAACACTAAGACCGAAAGGTCGAGCGTGAATCATATAGTAGATATGATCAACATAGTGATGTTCACCATTGAAAACTACTCCATCTCACGTGATGATCAGACATGGTTTAGTTGATCTGGATCATGTGATCAGTTTAGTCCTGGTAGTATTAGCATATCTATGTTGTAGATCAATAGCTCGCGTTGTTGCTTCCCTATGTTTTATGTATGTTCCTAGAGAAAAATAAGTTGAAAGATGTTAGTAGCAAAGATGCAGACTAGCTCTGTGATCTAAGGATTATCCTCATTGCTGCACAGAAGTATTATGTCCTTGATGCACCGCTAGGTGACAGAACTATTGTAGGAGCAGATGTAGACGTTTTGAGCATTTTGACAAAAAGCTCGGTATGATAACTACTTGATAGTTCAGTGCACCATGCTTTACGGCTTAGAACCGGGACTTCAAAAATGTTTTGAACTCTACAGAGCATATAAGATGTTCCAAGAGTTGAAATTGGTATTTCATACTCATGCCCGTGTCGAGAGGTATGAGACCTCTGACATTACTTTGCCTACAAGATGGAGCAGAATAGCTCAACCAGTAAGCATGAGCTTAGATTGTCTGAGTACTACAATCACTTGAATCAAGTGGGAGTTAATCTTCCAGATAAGATAGTGATTGACAGAGTTCTCTAGTCACTATCACCAAGTTTCTAGAACTTCATGATGAACTATAATATGCAAGGGATACCGGAAACGATTCCTGAGGGAGTCCTGGATTAGGGGGTATCCGGACAACCGGATTATATCCTTCGGTCGGACTGTTGGACTATGAAGATACAAGATTGAAGACTTCGTCTCGTGTCCGGGTGGGACTCTACTTAGCGTGGAAGGCAAGCTAGGCAATACGGATATTTATATCTCCTCCTTTGTAACCGACCTTGTGTAACCCTAGCCCCCTTTGGTGTCTATATAAACCAGAGGGTTTAGGTCCGTAGGACAACATACAATCATACATAGGCTAGCTTCTAGGGTTTAGCCTCTCCGATCTCATGGTAGATCAACTCTTGCAATACTCATATCATCAAGAACAAATCAAGCAGGACGTAGGGTTTTACCTCCATCAAGAGGGCCCGAACCAGGGTAAAACATCGTGTTCCCTGCCTCCTGTTACCATCCGCCTTAGACGCATAGTTCGGGACCCCCTACCCGAGATCCGCCAGTTTTGACACCGACATTGGTGCTTTCATTGAGAGTTCCTCTGTGTCGTTGCAGTAAGGAAGGATGCCTCGTCTCGTTGTTAAAAACAACATTACCGCCGGAGGAGCCCTGGCTGTCGGCTGAACTCTCCGGCTAGGCAGTTTTGTCATGACCGCCTGTTCGGCTGCTGCACCGACGATGACTTCTCGGGTCATCGAAAACAGCCTCCACGTCGGCTCGGAATTCGTCGAGCAGATGGATCCAATGGAGCTCTCCTCCCTAAACGAACTCTTGGATCGCATCGCCGCCTTAGGAGTCGCTACGGACTATGATCGGATTGGGCTTAAACCCGATCAAAGGGAGATTAACTCTCCACCGGTCGCCCATCACGTTGCGGTTGTGGAGGAGCAATGCGGCAACTCTTCCTCTATCTTGAGGACTAACTATGTCCAAAAACCTGAGCTCTCCGAGCCGGATACCCGCTCACGGGAGGACATCACCCAAACCCTGAACCTAGAGTCAGGCAGCAGGCCAGAGTCATCGGGCAACATACCGGAATCCGAACTTCCAAGATCGGAAACCCCTCGGCCCCTGGGTCTCAGATCAGGTAAGGGTCCGGACTTAATTCCACCCACCCACCCAGACATAAACGATCTTTCCAACATCAGGCAAGAGCCCCATGAAATAGTACATCATTATTGGGCCAGATTCCACCTCGTGTTGAACAAGGTTAAGGACTGTCGTGAGGAAGATGCAATCTTACTTTTCTGCAATAATTGCACGGATAAGGGAATCCTTAACGCCCTTAGTCGCCGTGACATATCACACTTCACTGACTTGGCGTCCATAGTATGAAAGTACTGTGCGATGGAAAGCGCCTAGAAAGCCGAAACGAAATTTTGGGATAATCCGGCCCCAAATATGCACCCAATATGAAGTAAAAGGGTGCACTATCACAAGACACCCGAGCTAGTTGCCAAGAAACAAAAACCCTATATAGGGCACGGAACCGTATTGGAGGGATGGCTTAACGGCCCCTGCAAAATTCATAGTATGGCGGATACCATACCAACACACAACCTTAGAGCATGTTGGATACTCCGGCAGGTGGCTAAAAGCGGTGAGGATCTTCTCATCCTAGATGCCGCAGAACACCATCCCACGGTTAACAATACGGTATTAACAGTCTTTGAGACCTTCACATCAAATAATAGGCGCAAGTGATCACTCCGAAGCATTGCCGAAATCTGCCATGTGGCAGCAATAAATCCGTGGAGCGACACGGCTATCACCTTCAATGCCAGTGATGAACCTAAATTCCGAACAGCCCGAGCACCAGCCGCACGGGTCCTCAGCCCGATCGTGGACGGCTTTCGACTCACCAGAGTACTCATGGACGGCGGCAGCGGATTAAAGCTCATCTATGAGGAAACTCTTCAAAAGATGGAAATAGACTGGAACCGCATTGAGCAAAGTAGCACAACCCTTAGAGGAATCATCCCCAGTCGGGAAGCACGTTGTGCTGGGAAAATCACACTAGATGTGGTATTCGGCACGCCGGATAATTACAGGTCCGAAGAAATTACATTCCAAGTGTCCCCATTCAGTAGTGGTTATCACGCTCTTTTAGGACGGGAAGCGTTCACAATCTTCCAAGCCGTACCCCATTACGGGTACATGAAGCTCAAAATGCCCGGGCCCAACGGAATCATCACTCTTGCCAGTGATCCGGACATAGAACTCCACGCCGAAAATAAAATAGCCGCACTGGCCCTCGAGGCGTTATCCGAAGCCCTCTCGGCCGAGGAATTAACCACGCTACGCTCCACAGTGGACAGGGACGGCGTGATACTCGACAAGAGATCCAAGTCCACCTCTTTTAAACCAGCGGATGAAATAGTCAAATTCCAAGTCCACCCAACGGACCCTATAAAAACAGCCTCCATCGGGGCACAGTTAAACCCCGCTGTGGATGCCGCACTATGAGAGTTCCTGCGTGAGAATTGGGACATATTCGCCTGGCATCCCTCAGACATGTCAGGAATCCCACGTAGGCTGGCCGAGCATAGCCTCAATATCCTAAAGGGATTCAAGCCGGTCAAGCAAGATCTTCGGCATTTCTCTGAACCTAAGAGACAGGCCATGGGAGAGGAACTAGCCAAGTTATTGGAGGCCGGATTCATTAGAGAAATAAAACACCCGGACTGGCTAGCAAATCTGGTGATGGTACCAAAGAAGGATAAATCCTGGTGACTTTGTGTCGATTTCAATGACCTCAATAAAGCTTTCCCAAAGGATCCCTTCCCCCTCCCCCACATCGATCAAATTATTGATGCTACCGCAGGACACGAGTCATTGTGTTTCCTTGACGCATACTCCAGTTACCACCAAATCAATATGACGGAGTCCGACCAAGTCGCAACGGCATTCATCACACCATACGGTCCCTTCTGTTTCAACACAATGCCCTTTGGGCTCAAAAACACCGGCACAACATATCAGCGCATGATTCAGACATGTCCGGAGAAACAAATTGGCAAAACAGTAGAGGCATATGTAGAAGATGTGGTCGTCAAAACCAAACACATCGACTCTTTGATAGACGACTTGAGGCTCATATTCGATAACCTCCGAACATACGACATCAAGCTCAATCCAGAAAAATGCGTTTTCAGCGTACCAGCCGGAAAGCTCCTGGGTTTCATCGTCTCCAGTAGAGGTATTGGAGCTAATCCGGCCAAAATTCGAGCTTTGTCACAGTTGGCTACCCCAACTGACCTCAAACAAATCCAGAAGTTAACAGGATGCGTGGCGGCTCTAAGCCGCTTCATCTCCCGCTTAGGAGAAAAGGCTTTACCCCTTTATCGCCTCCTTCGGTGCACCGAACAGTTCGAGTGGACGGACGCGGTCGCAGCCGGATTAGAAGAAATAAAGGCCATTTTGGCAACCAACCCAATCCTGGCCGCGCCAAACATCGGCGAACCAATGCTGTTGTACATTGCGGCAACTCATCAAGTTGTCGGCGCAGTGCTCGTTTCCGAACGAGAAGCGGACGGACATAAATTCCCTCTTCAAAAGCCGGTATACTATGTATCCACTATCCTCACTCCATGCAAATCACGGTACCCACATTATCAAAAGATAGCCTATGCGGTATTCATGGCATCCCGGAAGCTGCGACACTACTTCCAAGAGTGTTCGATTACAGTAGCCTTGGAAGTGCCACTTAATGATATTATAAACAACCGCGACGCTACGGGCCGGATTGCCAAATGGGCCATTGAGCTCCTCCCGTTCGACATAACATACAAACCTTGACGAGCCATTAAGTCACAAGTATTGGCCGACTTCATCGCCGAATGGACGGAGGCCGAACTCCCTAAAGAGTACGGCGCATATTCCAATTGGATCATGCACTTCGACGGTTCTAAAATGCTGGCTGGTCTAGGGGCTGACATCGTCCTGACATCCCCAACCAGAGATACCATTCAGTACGTACTACAAATATTGTATATAGACTCCAACAACGCAGCCGAATACGAAGCTCTGTTGCACGGTCTTCGGATGGCAGTCTCCATGGGCATTCAATGCCTGGAGGTGCGTGGGGATTCAAACCTCGCAATATCCCAAATAAATGGAGACTTTGACGCCAAGGATCCGAAAATGGCTGCCGATCAAAACGCCGTCCTAAAAATGTCAGCTCGGTTAGAGGGGCTTTGTCACAGCCCCAGTTCAGCCCTTGTTTGACTTTGCTTGTTCATCATGCCATCATGTTTAAATTCCAAAGAAACTTGAAATGGGGATTGCCTAAACCCCTAGCATCAAAGGAAGTCACTAGGTTCAACTAAAATATTTTTAGTAAATCCAAATGGCTTTCAAAAATGTTCATCATTTATGGAAAATGCTGTAAACAGTAACCAGAGGTGATGCACATTTTTCCATGACATATTTGGGCTCTGACTTAAATCATACTCTATTTGCATTTGGGCATTTAAAAGCTATAAAATATTTTAAATGCTCAAATAATCATAAACTAAAATGTTTACTGTTGGATATATTATAAATAGTAGCCACGATTAGTTTCATGATTTTTGAAAATGCTTTAGCATTTTAATTAAGTTAAAACAATTACAGAAAAATAGAAAACAGAAACTAAATTAGAAAGAAAGAGAGAGAGTAACCTCACCTGGCCTCCCTGAAGTCTGGCCCAGTTTCTGCCGGCCCAGCTCCTGTGCTGGTGCAGGACTGTGCGGCCCAGCCCACCTGGCCCCTCCCCTATCATCTTCCTCCCCGCGCCAATAGGTAGCGCGCGTGGCCGAGGCACGCCGGCACGCGCCCGGCCACCTCCTGCTCGCCGACGGGCCCATGGACGCGTGGACGACTCTCCCATGTTGTCCCGATCCTGCTGACCCCCTCTCACTCTCTCTCGAGCTCTTTCCCTCCTTTGCTTTCTCTCCCTCTCATGCCTGAGCGCAGCCGTCGCCGCCGCTCGCTGCCGCCGCAGCCACCGACCACCCCTCGCCCTACCGATGAGTCTAGAAGCTCCGCCGCGACGCCCTCGCCCTCCCCACTGAGCCACGCTTCGTCGGAGGCCCTGCATCGACGCCATCGGGTCGTCTTCAACCTCGGTACCCTCTGGACGCCGTTCATCGATTCGCCTCGCTTCGGTCGCCCCCGAGCCCACTGATCAGCTCATCGACCTCCCTGTGTGCTCCGCCGCTTTGCCCCTCTTATTCCCCGCGCGTTTGCACCCTCTAGGCCATAGTTCCACCATGGCCGAAGCTCGCCTCCGCTCGAGCTTGTCGCCGGTGTCGCTCCGGCGACCATTTGGTCATCCCGTGCTACCCAACAAGCTTGCCGCATCGCGTAGTGCCTCGCTAGCGCCTCAGTTTCCGCGTTTGCACGCAGCAGTCCCAACCCTGCACATGGACGAACTCCGGCCGCCGCCTTGGAGCTCGCCATCGTTGGCTCCGGCCACGATAGAGCCGGCCTCCACCACCACTAGACGCGCGCCTGTAGGAGCTCTCCAACGAGCCCAAGAACGGCCTCGCCAGTGCCCTGTGGGCGTTTTCCGAGCCGCGCCACCGTCTCGGGCCTCGCCGGCGTCGAGTCACCGGTGAGTTTGACCTCGCTGACCGTTGGCCATGTGGGCCCAGTTTGACCCCCTGGGTCACTGACATGTGGGCCCCAGGCCACTAACTAAACTAGGATTAGTATTAGTTTAATACTAACTAACTTTTGTTAGTTAACTAACTACTGACCAGTGGGTCCCACTGGTCAGGTTTGACCTGGACCGCGTCAGTTGACCAGATGACGTCAGCATGATGCAAGGCTGATGCAGTAAATGCTTTTATGTATTTTAAATAAATCTAAATGATTTATTTATTTTCAGAAAATCCCCTAAACTTCCAAAAATCATAGAAAATAATCTATAACTCAGAATGAAATAAATTATATATGAAAAATTATCAGAAAAATTCAAGGAATATGTTTATGGCATTTGCATGCATGTTTGAACAACCTAGGGTTGCTATACAGGGAAATTTGCATAATTGACATTTAAGTAAGCACATATGGAGTTTGAATTTGAACCCTTGGTTCAAACCAACTTCATTTAATCTGGTTTTAGTTGCGTTTACTCAAATCACAACATATTGACATGTCATGATCATGCATCATAATGTGCATTGCATCGATTGTATTCTTTCTGTGTTTGCCGGTGATTGTTCCCCCCTCGGTAGACGTATGTTTCGACGATGTGATCAATGACACCGATGAAGAGTTATACTATCTTCAGAAGTGCCAGGCAAGCAAAATTCCCTTGTTCATTCCAATACAATCCTACTCTCTCGCTCCTGCTCTCTTTTACTGCATTAGGACAACAACAATTCATCTGTTACTTGCTGCGGTAGTTGAACCCCTTATCCTCTGCCTATCCTGTCATTGCCACAGTAAATAGATGAAACCCACTAGCATGAGTAGGAGTTGTTTGAGCCCTGATGTGCCTACTCATTCATGCTTGTTTGTCATGCCTGCTATCGCTTAGAGTTGTGTCAGGTCTGATTCATCGGGGATGAATTGGAAAGTTGTGAACATGTCCTACTGTGTGTGAGCTAAGTGTGTGAACACGATTTGGTAAAGGTAGCGGTGAGAGGCCATGTAGGAGTACATGGTGGGTTGTCTCATTGAAACTGTTCTTAGGAACTGAGTTCTGTGTCTGTGATCCATGAACAACTACTACCACTCATTGGGATCTTTAATTGACCCTCTCGACTTATTAACTGCCCTAGTGCTCTATCCAGGAGTTGCAACTAGTTTCTGGTGTTTATAGGATATGTGTTGGCGGCCGTGCGTAGCGCTGACCCTAGGGGTGGGCTATGATGCGGTAGATAAACCGTGGCATGGTGTACCGGGCGCCCGTTTGGTGTCTCGGGAACCCTGCACACATCGTTTGGGGCTGTGAGCGAAACTCCGGCCGGATCTCCTCGCGGATGGAACCCGAATAGGCGATAAACCTGGACTAGAGACTTGTGTGGTTAGTCAGGTCGTGGCCGACACCCTCGCCAGGCTTCTGCTTGAAGATTGCCGAGATACATGACGTGTATATGGTGATAAGTGGTGGGAGCATGTGTGAAGAAGTACACCCCTGCAGGGTTATCATTATCTATTTGAATAGCCAGATTCCTTGGATATGGAAACTTGGACCCCTTGCATAGTTCATAGACAAGTGGAAGTGGATACTCTAAAACTCGCAAGATAAGTGTGAGTGCTATGGATGGCCTTCTCGAAGGGAGACGGGAGCGGATCCATAGTGGTGTATTGAATGGTGAATATGTGGACTCGTGTGCGCCACCTCAAAAGAGTTGCTTGCAGTCGTAGTTCAGGTTAGCCATTGAGTCAAAGCTGGCTTGCTGCAGTTAAACTCCACTGCCCCTTTGTTGATACCGATGCATATGTAGTTAGTTCTGATGTAAGTCTCGCTGGGTACATTTGTACTCATGTTTGCCTATTTTATGTTTTGCAGAGAGACGTCAGTCTCGCTAGTAGTTCCGTATGGACTTCGACGTTTAGCTTGATACCTCAGCTACGATCTTGTTCCCTCGGCAGGATCTGGTAGATAGTCAGGCTTCTTAGCCTTTTTCATTTGTAGATGTCTGTACTCAGACATGTTAAGCTTCCGCATGTGCTTTGATTTGTATGCTATGATTGTTGGGTCATGAGACCCATGTTTGTAATATCTCGCTCCTCGGAGCCTAATGAATAAATACTTGAGTTGTAGAGTTTTGTTGTGATGCCATGTTGTATTTACACATATCGAGCATATAGTGTGTATGATTGAAATGCTTGGTATGTGTGTGATCCGACAATAGTTGTTTATCCTTGGCAGCCTCTCTTATGGGGAAATGTAGTCTAGTGCTTCCATGAGCCATAGTAGTCCGCTACAGCCCGGTTCACCGGAGTCCTGTTAGCCCAGCACTACTGCTCAGGACACTTGACTGGCCGGCATGTGTTTCACTTCGTTCCTGTGTCTGTCCCTTCAGGGAAATGTCACGTGGTGACATCCGGAGTCCTGCCTAGCCTGCTACAGCCCAGGTTCCCGGAGGCCTGTTAGCCCAGTGCTACAGCCCGGATTCACAAGCTGCTGACCGACATGCTCGATGTGATTCATGTATGCCTGTCCCCATAGGTTAGTGCCGCTTTGGGTTCACGACTAGCCATGTCGGCCCGGGTTCTCTGTCATATGGATGCTAGCGACACTATCATATACGTGAGCCAAAAGGCGCAAATGGTCCCGGGCCATGGTAAGGCGACACCCGTGGGAATACCGTGGGTGAGGCCGCAAAGTGATATGAGGTGTTACCGGCTAGATCGATGTGACTTGGAATCAGGGTCCTGACAGCTTTGGTATCAGAGCCTGACTGCCTGTAGTGTTACCAAGCCAACTGGTCGAAGTTGTGTCTAGAAATGCTTTAGTTATGTAAGGGAATTGATTGGGGAAGGGAAGGTAAGGCTCTTTTTACTCCGTTACCTTATGCCCTTCTGATCTAAGTCATCCTCTTCCTTTCTACGGGGATTAAGAACTAGGCCTTCTCATCTATCTATTAGGATGATGAGTTACTATGATAGAGACTTATTCGGTTGATGGATTTAAGCCCCAGTTCTGTTTCTACTACTTCCGTGTGTTCATAGTTGGTCTCAAAACCTTGATATGATGATGCTAAGTGGTTATGCCACCATTTTCCATGATGTCTCAAATCTTTTTGAGCATTTTACAGCCGTTATGCCGTCCGAGTCGTCCTAGGTTTCTAAAGAATCTGATGCATTTGCAAATCCTTCCTCCCAGTTCCCGATGTCCTTTTGGGCCAGATTAAGTGCACTAAACGGTCTGTTGAGGTTCTCCATTGCTTTGACATATATGTTGGAGTTATTATTATGGCCATAGGTGACTTAGGGGATCATCTAGTAACCTAGCCATGTTTTGTGTTCCCAGTGTGATGAATCTGGCCATCATTTCCGAAAGCATCCCGTGATGCTACTTAGTAGTAGGTATTCTACTTCTGGGGTTTTGAACCCAAGATTCACTCCACTTAATTCGTGTAGATAGTGTTTGCTCGTTCCTTTAGGATATTAGTAACCTTGCGACAGTCCTCGAGGTCCGTGGTATTTCCTTCTTCCAAATACCATGAACCATTAAGGGAGAAGTTCTTTGAACGAAACTATCACCATCAGAGTACTTTTGAGGAGTTCTCCATTCATAATTGTGATTCTGCCAGTTCTACCTTTCTGCATGGGTTATCTGGAAGAAACCTGTTGAACTTGGTTCGACATGTTAATCTATGCACCCACAACTCAGAAAGATATATGTCCTCTTGAGTTGTCCCTCTTCATTTGTATTCCGACCATCGTCTATCAATTGATAGTCAGGAGTAATTGTGCATCCGTGTTATCGATGCTTATTATTCTTGTGGTCCGTTAAGCCATTCTATTCCGAAATGACTAGGAGAAACAAACTCCAGTACCTCGTCCATTTCTAGGATTGTGTCAAAGTAGTTGTATTCCGCAGATCAAAATGCCAATCCATCTTTTGATTCTGTTCTACCCTGAAGTATTGCCCTCTTTATGTCAGGAATATCATAGGAATTGCACAACCTCCTATGAACTCTTGATACAGTGATACTTCTCGCCATCATCATTCATTCCTCGATCTCCGTGTTATTGTAACCTGAATACCGACAAGTGTACCGTGATGTGTGAAATCAATACTCCTAGCAATTGCGTTGCTTGGTAGTAAAAGGACAATATTCTCATCCTTAGCGTGTTGGTTATTGAATCACCATCCTAGGACTAATCGTGCTACCTAGTCCATTTTTGTTGGTGCACTCTTTGATCGATGAGTTATGATTTTGTCAAATCCTTGCTCTTTTGATCACATCGTCTTGCCTTGAAAAGCAAGAATGTTCTCGAGCTTAGTAACATATCGGTGGTTCGTGATTTTCCGAATATCTTCTCGGAAGTGTTACCAGGTTGTCACCTGACCGCTATGTTGAGTTCGTGATCTAGTTGGTTTTCTTGTAAACCACTCCTTCTCCAAGAACCCGTGTTGGATACCCCGGAACTAGTTGGTTGAGCTAAACAACAACTTGGAGAGTTGGAAGATAAAAGCTTGCCAGATTAGTTCATTTCAAGGGATTATTTGTTGAAGATAGATGATATCTTCATCGATTGGTCCCTGTGATCAGTTGTTGGATCTATTGTCACTAGTAGAAAAAGGGCCTTTAGTCCCGGTTCATAAGGGCCTTTAGTCCCGGTTCTGAAACCGGGACTAAAATGTCGGTACTAATGCCTCTCCCTTTAGTCCCGGTTCAATCTAGAACCGGGACTAAAGGGCACGGCCACGTGGAGCTCCACCTTTAGTCCCGGTTGGTAACACCAACCAGGACTAAAGGAAATTTTATGATTTTTTTTGAGAATTTTTTTTGAAATTTTTTTTGAAATTTTTTTATTTTCAAATTTCTGAATTATTTTAACCTCTAGTCTGTAATCACCACCCCTCATCACTTCTCAATTTATCCTCTAATCACCCCTCATCATTCCAAATCATCTAACTTCCCGAACGGTCACCCATCCTCCCACTCCCCCAGCCGGAGCACGCTTAACTTCCGGGTTCTATTCTCCCTCGTTCCAAGTCTGCACTTGTTGTTTTCCTAACAATACTAAGATGTCAATCCTATTAACCTTTAGGAATTTTGCTTGAGCATGAAGTGACACATTTCATAGTTTTATTTTGAAACTATTGTTTTAAAAAACAATAATTATTTAGTAACACTAATATTTCTTGAATAATTAGATTGACCATTGTTTGACCACAGTTTGACCACAGTTTGACCAGATTTGACCAAAATTGAAATAACAAAAATAATTATTTAGTAACACTAATATTCTAGAATAATTAGTTTGACCATTGTTTGACCACAGTTTGCCCAGTGTTTGAATTTTTTCGATTTTTTTCACTCTAGATCTTAAAAGCCCCGTAACTTTTTTTCTATTAGGTTTTTGAGGATTTTGAAAATGTTTAACGTTGTTCCCCGGTTAAATTCGGATGTAACTTTTCGAGTAGATGATATTTCATATAAAAAACTTTTTCATCCGAGTTAGTATGCAAAAGTTATGCCCATTTTTACAAATTTCAGAGAGATTTTGCAAATAAAGTCAAAATTCACATTTGCAAATTTTCCCAACAACTAGACCACATATCACATGGGAAACTTTTTTTTTGACATTTCCATCATTTTCTTTTATTATTTTTTAAACTGAAAAGGCGATCCACGGGGGGGTGGGGGGGTATAGTTTGAAAATGGGACCTTTAGTACCGGTTCGTGGCACGAACCGGGACTAAAGGTCTCATCCCCATTAGTACCGGTTCGTGCCTCAAACCGGGACTAAAGGTCTAATCTTTAGTCCCGGTTTGTGGCACGAACCGGGACCAATGGTTGTGGGCCAGGAGCGAGGCCCATTGGTTCCGGTTCATCCCACCAACCGGGACCAAAAGGTCTAGATGAATCGGGACCAATGGCCCACGTGGCCCGGCCGGCCCCCTGGGCTCACGAACCGGGACCAATGCCCCCATTGGTCCTAGTTCTGGACTGAACCGGGACTAATGGGGTTACCCGGCCTGGACCAAAGCCCCCTTTTCTACTAGTGTGTCGTATCAAAACTTTGATTTGAGTATGGGCTATCATCAAATCAAATTAGAACCAACAATGTTCATAATGTTGTCTTACTCGTGGTTGATCCCTCGAGCATACACCATTATATCTTTTGGGTCTGACCAATGCTATCACTTGATCACGTAATTATGGAATTCCATCACCATGGAAACCTGGATGAATTGTTGTTGAGCCCATCAGCAACACTGCTACCTTGTCCATGATTCGTGTTGAACATCTAGCTAGTATTGGAAACTTATAAGCATTATCCTCGTGTTCCGTTTATGAAGCATATGTTCGGAAGAAATAAGTGACTTCCTCTAATTCATGTGCATTTGATGCAAGTTGCTGCCGTGAATTCGAGAAAGTCAATGTTGCCTTCTCCGGAATCATCCCAAATCGGTCATGCATATGTGCGAAGTATTCTATGGTTTGGATACTTGCAACCTTCATTCTATATGTATCCCTAGCACACCAAGCCACTGATTGATTTGTTCAACGATAATAAGTTCTAAGTGCTAGTCCTAAAGGTACCAAACGGATTTGTACAGGATTCCGTTATCCTCAATGATGGTTCCCAATCGAAACTCGGTAGTGTTGCATTGTAAGACTACCAGGTGGCCATGCTTGTCTAGGACAACGTGTTCACATGCTTGTTGCAGAACCGACTCATGTTTTGGAGGTTACTATCGTAGTTCATTCCCGAGAATCTCGGAACGTCATCTCGTCGATATGTGTTGCAAACTTTCATTTTTCTTTCCAGACCCGATGAGTCTGGATTATCCTAACACCTACCAGATCTGAATCCCAGGCAGATATGGTGGTTGGAACGTTTCTCAATGACTGTTATATTTGTCTCTCTGTAACCCGGTAAAGTGGATGTTGTGGCCAACACACCCAACCGGAAGACTTACTATTGTAGTATCTTGATTGAGAAAGTTGGCCACCTCCCCATAAGGATCTCGTAGAATTTATTCCAAATAGTTATTCCTTATGGATTTTTTGTGTTCCCAAAGTCCGACCTTGTACTTGATGTTCTAGATATCAAACCGTATCTATGAATGGACTACGCTAGGACATCAAGGAGAACATTAGAAGCGGAGTGCTAAATGTCTCTTGGTCGATCATCCAGATTCTATTCCCTTAGCCTCGCTAAGGGGAAGTCTAAGAAGGTGTTATCTTCCTTTATATTCGCATCATCCATCACTAGTCATCATGGTAGTATGTTGTGTTGCCAGGATCCGTGCCACGGATGTTGGTAAAACCTTGATGAATATGGAAATGCTCAAGTTCTTGAGAGCACGTGCAAGAAAAAGTCATCCATTGCGTTGTCTTCAACAAGGTAGTCCACATCATCCATCCTAGTCCGAGTATGCAATTTCTTCGAGCTCTTTCAAACAATCAATTGTAATTTGTCTTAAGCTGGTATGAAGAGTTTCAATGATCTATGGATCAAAAGTAATTCTTTTTTCCACTTAAGGGAACAGTCCAACGAGTCACCTTTCCCAAGGTGCCCCGTTACGGGATCATGGCAATTATTTCCTCCCCACCTTGACACCATCCACCATCTTTCTAAGCGTGGAATTGTTGCCCACCAAACCAAACCCTGTCATTTTTCTTCCATCCCTCTCGGTGTGTTTTGTGTCTCAACTCGAGATGTTTCAACATCTCATTCCGGGAGTGATATTGTATAGCTCGATCTCCGAGAAGATCAATCCTAGTACAGTTTCTTTCCGTTGTCATCGCGTGGATGAAGATCTCAAAAGCGAGGATGTCAAGATCAACGTATGCAACGAATCAACAACCTTATGAGGTGCAACCTGGATCGTGAAGATCATGTTAGCTTGTGTTCCCCATTCACCTTACCCTACGCTTGAATCTCGGGACGAGATTCTTGTTTAGTGGGGGTGGGCTGTCACAGCCCCAGTTCAGCCCTTGCTTGACTTTGTTTGTTCATCATGCCATCATGTTTAAATTCCAAAGAAACTTGAAATGGGGATTGCCTAAACCCCTAGCATCAATGGAAGTCACTAGGTTCAACTAAAATATTTTCAGTAAATCCAAATGGCTTTCAAAAATGTTCATCATTTATGGAAAATGCTGTAAACAATAACCAGAGGTGATGCACATTTTTCCATGACATATTTGGGCTCTGAATTAAATCATAATCTATTTGCATTTGGGCATTTAAAAGCTATAAAATATTTTAAATGCTCAAATAATCATAAACTAAAATGTTTATTGTTGGATATATTATAAACAGTAGCCATGATTAGTTTCAATATTTTTGAAAATGCTTTAGCATTTTAATTAAGTTAAAACAATTACAGAAAAATAGAAAACAGAAACTAAATTAGAAAGAAAGAGAGAGAGTAACCTCACCTGGCCTCCCTGAAGTCTGGCCCAGTTTCTGCCGGCCCAGCTCCTGTGCTGGTCCAGGACTGTGCGGCCCAGCCCACTTGGCCCCTCCCCTTTCATCTTCCTCCCAGCGCCAATAGGCAGCGCGCGTGGCCAAGGCACGCCGGCACGCGCCCGGCCACCTCCTGCTCGCCAACGGGCCCCTGGACGCGTGGACAACTCTCCCGTGTTGTCCCGATCCCGCTGACCCCCTCTCACTCTCTCTAGAGCTCTTTCCCTCCTATGCTTTTTCTCCCTCTCATGCCCGAGCGCAGCCGTCGCTACTGCTCGCTGCCGCCGCAGCCACCGACCACCCCTCGCCCTACCGATGAGTCCAGAAGCTCCGCCGCGACGCCCTCGCCCTCCCCACCGAGCCATGCTTTGCCAGAGGCCCTGCATCGCCGCCATCGGGTCGTCTTCAACCTCGGTACCCGCTGGACGCCGTTCATCGACTCGCCTCGCTCCGGTCGCCCCCGAGCCCACTGATCTGCTCATCGACCTTCCTGTGAGCTCCGCCACTTTTCCCCTCTTCTTTCCTGCGCGTTTGCACCCTCTAGGCCATAGTTCCACCATGGCCGAAGCTCGCCTCCGCTCGAGCTTGTCGCCGGCGTCGCTCTGGCGACCATTTGGTCATCCCGTGCTACCCAACATGCTTGCCGCATTGCGTAGTGCCTCGCTAGCGCCTCAGTTTCCGCGTTTGCACGCCGCAGCCCCAACCCCACACATGGCCGAACTCGGGCCGCCGCCTTGGAGCTCGCCGTCGTTGGCTCCGGCCACTATAGAGCCGGCCTCCACCAGCACTAGACGCGCGCATGCAGGAGCTCTCCAACGAGCCCAAGAACGGCCTCGCCCATGCCTTGTGGGCGTTTTCCGAGCCGCGCCACCGTCTCAGGCCTCGTCGACGTCGAGTCGCCGGTGGGTTTGACCCCGCTGACCGTTGGCCATGTGGGCCCAGTTTGACCCCCTGGGTCACTGACGTGTGGGCCCTAGGCCACTAACTAAACTAGGATTAGTATTAGTTTAACACTAACTAACTTAGTTAGTTAACTAACTACTGACTAGTGGGTCCCACTGGTCAGGTTTGACCTGGACCGCGTTAGTTGACCAGATGACGTCAGCATGATGCAAGGCTGACGCAGTAAATGCTTTTCTGTAATTTAAATAAATCTAAATGATTTATTTATTTTCAGAAAATCCCCTAAACTTCCAAAAATCATAGAAATAATCTATAAATCAGAATGAAATAAATTATATATGAAAAATTATCAGAAAAGAATCAAGGAATCTGTTTATGGCATTTGCATGCATGTTTGAACAGCCTTGGGTTGCTGTACAGGGCAATTTGCATAATTGACATTTAAATAGGCACATATGGAGTTTGAATTTGAACCCTTGGTTCAAACCAACTTTATTTAATCTGGTTTTAGTTGCGTTAGCTCAAATCACAACATATTGACATGTCATGATCATGCATCATAATGTGCATTGCATTGATTGTATTCTTTCTGTGTTTGCCGGTGATTGTTCCCCCCTCGGTAGACGTATGTTTCGACTATGTGATCAATGACACCGATGAAGAGTTATACTATCTTCAGAAGTGCCAGGCAAGCAAAATTCCCTTGTTCATTCCAATACAATCCCACTCTCTCGCTCCTGCTCTCTTTTACTGCATTAGGACAACAACGATTCATCTGTTACTTGCTGCGGTAGTTGAACCCCTTATCCTCTGAATGATCTATCATTGCCACAGTAAATAGATGAAACCCACTAGCATGAGTAGGAGTTGTTTGAGCCCTGATGTGCCTACTCATTCATGCTTGTTTGTCATGCCTGCTATTGCTTAGAGTTGTGTCAGGTCTGATTCATCGGGGATGAATTGGAAAGTTGTGAACATGTCCTACTGTGTGTGAACACGATTTGGTAAAGGTAGCGGTGAGAGGCCATGTAGGAGTACATGGTGGGTTGTCTCATTGAAACCGTTCTTAGGAACTGAGTTCTGTGTCTGTGATCCATGAACAGCTACTACCACTCATTGGGATCCTTAATTGACCCTCTCGACTTATTAACTGCCCTAGTCCTCTGTCCAGGAGTTGCAACTAGTTTCTGGTGTTTATAGGATATGTGTTGGCGGCCGTGCGTAGCGCTGACCCTAGGGGTGGGCTATGATGTGGTAGATGCATCGTGGCACGGTGTTCCGGGCGCCCGTTTGGTGTCTCGGGAACCCTGCACACATCGTTTGGGGCTGTGAACGAAACTCCGGCCGGATCTCCTCGCGGATGGAACCTGAATAGGCGATAAACCTGGACTAGAGACTTGTGTGGTTAGTCAGGTCGTGGCCGACACCCTCGCTAGGCTTCCGCTTGAAGGTTGCCGAGATACATGACGTGTATATGGTGATAAGTGGTGGGAGCGTGTGTGAAGAAGTACACCCCTGTAGGGTTATCATTATCTATTTGAATAGCCGGATTCCTCGGATATGGAAACTTGGACCCCTTGCATAGTTCATAGACAAGTGGTAGTGGATACTCTAAAACTCGCAAGATAAGTGTGAGTGCTATGGATGGCCTTCTCAAAGGGATACGGGAGCGGATCCATAGTGGTGTATTGAATGGTGAATATGTGGACTCGTGTGCGCCACCTCAAAAGAGTTGCTTGCAGTCGTAGTTCAGGTTAGCCACTGAGTCAAAGCTGGCTTGCTGCAGTTAAACTCCACTACCCCTTTGTTGATACCGATGCATATGTTGTTAGTTCTGATGTAAGTCTTGTTGGGTACATTTGTACTCACGTTTTCCTATTTTATGTTTTGCAGAGAGACGTCAGTCTCGCTAGTAGTTCCATGTGGACTTCGACGTTTAGCTTGATACCTCAGCTACGATCTTGTGCCTCGGCAGGATCTGGTAGATAGTCAGACTTCTTAGCCTTTTTCATTTGTAGATGTCTATACTTAGACATGTTAAGCTTCCGCATGTGCTTTGATTTGTATGCTATGATTGTTGGGTCATGAGACCCATGTTTGTAATATCTCGCTCCTCGGAGCCTAATGAATAAATACTTGAGTTGTAGAGTTTTGTTGTGATGCCATGTTGTATTTACACATATCGAGAATATTGTGTGTATGATTGAAATGCTTGGTATGTGTGGGATCCGACAATCTAGTTGTTTATCCTTGGCAGCCTCTCTTATGGGGAAATGTAGTCTAGTGCTTCCATGAGCCATAGTAGTCCGCTACATCCCGGTTCACTAGAGTCCTGTTAGCCTAGCACTACTGCTCAGGACACTTGACTAGCCGGCATGTGTTTCACTTCGTTCCTCTGTCTGTCCCTTCGGAGAAATGTCACGCGGTGACATCCGGAGTCCTGCCTAGCCTGCTATTGCCCGGGTTCCCGGAGTCCTGTTAGCCCAGTGCTACAGCCCGGATTCACAAGCTGCTGACCGACATGCTCGATGTGATTCATGTATGCCTGTCCCCATAGGTTAGTGCCGCTTTGGGTTCACGACTAGCCATGTCGGCTCGGGTTCTCTGTCATATGGATGCTAGCGACACTATCATATACGTGAGCCAAAAGGCGCAAACGGTCCCGAGCCATGGTAAGGCGACACCCATGGGAATACCGTGCATGAGGCCGCAAAGTGATATGAGGTGTTACCGGCTAGATCGATGTGACTTGGAATCAGGGTCCTGACAGGCTTGAATTTCACCATGTGGCTTGGAAAACCAATCAGGCGGCGGATATCCTCACCCGCATTGGCGCAAAACGCGATGCAGTCCCCCCCAACATATTTTTGGAGAGGCTATTCAAGCCATCCGTAGTATGGGAAGGGGACAATGGTAACAACAGTCCGGACCCGGCCAACATACCCAATACCGAACACTCTGACACAATCGGCGGCTCTGCCACCAAAATAACACCTTCAGCCCACGTAATAATGGCCATCATTGCCCCGTGGACTGAACCATTCCTGGCCTACCTAACTAGACAGGACCTTCTGGAGGACCAAAATGAGGTACGCTGCATAGTGCGGCGATCCAAGGCCTGCAGGGTCCATGAGGGAGAATTGTACAAATAAAGCACTACCGGAGTCCTTCAAAGGTGCATCTCCGAAGAGGAAGGGCGGAACCTTTTGGCAGAAATTCACGCTAGACTCGGCGGTCACCATGCCGCAGCCCTGGCCCTTGTAAGCAAGGCCTTCCGTATAGGATTCTATTGGCCAACGGCCTGGGCAGACACAGAGGACTTGGTCCAACGTTGCGCCGGTTGCCAGATCTTTGCAAATCAAAGCCACATGCCACCCACTGCCCTCCAAACAATCCCCATTACATGGCCCTTTGCGGTCTGGGGGCTTGATATGGTTGGACCCCTTAAAGGGGGAACCCATAAGAAAAAATACTTACTGGTCATGGTGGATAAATTCACCAAATGGATAGAGGCCAAACCTGTTAAAACAGCCGAATCCGAACCGGTGATAGACTTCATATCTAGGGTCGTACACCGTTATGGCGTCCCCCACAACATCATCACTGACAACGGCACGAACTTCACGACCGATGAGGTAAAACTCTGGTGTAGCAAAATGGGCATGAAGCTTGATTATGCCTCAGTCTATCACCCGCAAACCAACGGCCAAGTTGAGCGAGCAAACGGTCTTATAATGAGCGGCATTAAACCCAGATTAGTGCGTTCCTTAACAGAGTCTAACACGCACTGGGTAGAGGAGCTCGACTCCGTACTCTAGGGGCTGCGGACCACGCCGAATCGTAGTACCGGATATACACCCTTCTTTATGGTGTACGGCGCGGAGGCAGTTTTGCCCTGTGGCATAATTCATGACTCACCTCGAGTGCGCATGTACGACAAAAGAGAAGCCGAGCTCGATCGGCAGGACAATCTGGACACCCTGGAGGAGGAGCGCGATGTAGCAAAAGCTCGTTCCGCATTTTATCAGCAACAGGCTCGCAGATTCCAAAGCAGAGAAGTACGGGCCAAAACATATAACGTTGGTGAACTAGTTCTATGCCTGCCGGATAAGAAAAAGAATAAGCTCGGGCCCAAATGGGAAGGTCCATTCATTATTGACCAAGTTCTGATCGGTGGACCGTACCGACTGCGGGATGCATCGACTAATCGACTCGAGCCGAACCCATGGAACGCAGCCAGGCTCCGAAGATTCTACGCCTAGCGCCGGACCTTATGTTCGTCCCCTTCCCCTGTCCATTTTTTGCATATACATTATCTGTATTGTTTTTCTTTCTTTCTTCTACTCTTTCTCTAGGCCTTCAAGGGCCAACTTGTGCCTTGCTTGCACATTATAGATGCGCTGGTCGCACTCATCATACCTGGGGGCTTCTTTCACAGAAGCTTAAATTCTTTATCTGGGCCTCATGCCCCACACATGTGTTATACTTCCGCATGTACCTTTTTTCGCCATTATATGCATCGATATGACTTAAGTTTTGGCCAAGCTGGGTTGCCTGGCTCTTGTATTTATGCCCTATGTTCCCGTTAATTCGGCTAGGGCATAAGGGGAGCACCTCTGTGATTGTTACTGCCGGGTCAGCCGGATGTGTACCTCAGACTGGGTGAAGCCGAAAGGTAGCATTCTTAAGGGAATATTCGGTCAGTGAACAAAAGATGATTTTTACTTATTTTCCATATGTGCCCCCAGATGTTTTTTCCTGCGTTTCCTATCGCAGTCCGGACATGCACTTTAGGGCATGCGTACCCAGGGAAAGGAACCCTTAACGGAACTATTCTCCCTGGAAGATGTTTCTTACTACCCATGTAATATAACATAACTAGTTGGGCACTTTTCTGTTCAAGCACTAATGACCCCTACGCCTGGTCTCCACGCATACCCCAGTTCTTATATAACTGGGCAGGTATTCGGATACACTCCGGACTATCGGGTCCCGAGGTTGAAGCGAAAAGGTCCGCCATGACAAATGATCTACAATCCGGCTAGAAGGCATTATACATTTCACTTTAATTACATAGTCATGCAGACTGACTAAATTCCTCTTCTATACCATCCAACAGGCGGTTTAGCTTACAATCCTATTGGGAATACTTTGCGGCTAATTCTACTTGCCCATAAACTAAGCTAACAGGGATCTCTTTCCCATCGGGCCCCACAGGTCCGACCTCGGCTATGTGATTCGGGTCAGCCTTGGTATACCGTCTTCACCATGGCCCAAGCCTCCTTGGCACCTTGACGGTAGGCCGATATCTTCCATAACCGGAAGCACCGCCGTGCTCCTTTGAGCTTCTCTGTAAGCTCTGCAACGCCTTTCGGCAAGGTGATGGAGGGCCATAAGGCCTGGGCAATACCTTGCATCACCTGCCGAACTTGTTCGTGCAGTTGTGAGAGCTCGGATAGAAGATCACCTGCAGACCCGGGCATTTCCTCCGCGGGACGACCCGTTAGCATACCTACAGACATAACGATGTTAGTCGACTTCTTCGCTGAACTCCTTCCAAAGTATTCGTTCAAGCACTTACTGAAAATGCCGCGTCGAAGCCGCTTATTCTCCTTCTCGGAGTCGACAAGCTGGGCTCGAACGTCTTTTAGTTCCACGCTTAGCTTGGTGTTGGTGTCTTGGAGATCGTTTTTCTCCCGCCTCACCTGAGTCAGCATGCGCTCGCCAGCCTGTAGCTGTCGCACAACGTGCTGGTTCTCCAGATTTCCTCTGGATTCATCTGCAACATCTATTCTTAGATCTGCAGCCACGCCGCACACTATATGGTAACCATCATTCTTTAAAGTGAATATTACCAGCGGGAGACTTTTTCGGTTCCTGCAATACGGCAATAGCGGCCCGCAGTTGGGTCTTGCATTCCTCTAGCTCCTGTGACAACCCAGTATTCTTCTCTATAAGAACCAGCACAATAAAGATGATCCTTAAATCAGTTCTGCTAACTGTTTCAAGTCTCAGGGGCTACTGATACATATAAATCATCAGATTTACTCACCCGTACATCCTTTATATACTGATCCGTGGCTCTGGCTAGACAATCTTGAGCAGCACGGAGGTACGCCTCTCCAGAATTGAAGGCGGCAAACGCCTCTGGTGAGAAACAAGCATCATGGAGTACGGCCCGGCGGCGCCTATGATTCATGGCGCTTTCCACTTCTGAGTTTGTAGCGGATAATCTATCCGCATCCTCTGTAGGGGGATTATCCGGCGCCTGCCCCATATCGGCTTCTGCCTCCATGTCCGGTCCTGGCGCCCGACTGGTGGATGTGTGATTGGCAACATCGCCAGACATATTCCGGCGAGCGTTTTTTCTGTTAAAGAAACGCGGGCGTCATTACATTTTGAGAAATACGACAACCACAGAGCGGGGTTTTTGTTATACCTTTACGCTGGCATCTCTGTCCTGACCGCCTTCCTTTTTGGCCTACCCGGCCTCGATGCCTCTTGTTGCTGAGTTGCTGCGGGTACGGCAGGGCGTCCCGAATGCCTTCCCTGTAAAAAATACCATGTGTATATGGTGGGTGAAGTGTGTTAAAGGGGATCCTAGTTTTTGGAGTCGGGATTTTTGTTTTTTCTTACGTGCGATGCAGGGAGCAGCCCGGGATAGTTGGCCGTAATGGCCACAATGGCATCCTCGCAGCTTAACTGATAGAACTGCCGGTCTATCATCTCCACGAATATAACCGGATCTTCTTCAAGTCCGGAGTCCAGGGCCCGGTCGGGGTCCTCTGGTTGTGGAGAAGGGCTGTTGACCTCCTTTATGGCTTTTCGCAGTTCCCGCCGCAGAGTGGCAAGGTGAATATTTACGACAAAGAATGCGGGAAAAATGGGAGTGAGGAGATATAACTTACCCAGCTTGGGGGATTGTACATGGAGAATCCATCCCGTGGCTTGATGCGGATGAACTCCTCTTCCTCTCCCTTGAACAATTCGGACAGAATTTTTGCTAAAGCAGCAGCATTGTCCGGACCGTTACGCCCGTAGCGGGTGGCATCATCCACCCCGTTAAAAAACCACAAGGGGTGCCCGCGATATTGAAGTGGCTGCACTCCCCGCATTATGCAAATCGACATAACTTCGATTACTGTCAATCCTGATAGAGCCAGTGCTTTGATCCGGTTCATTAGATAGAGGACTTCTCCGTTGTCTTCCACCTGGGGGCTCCGTGGACGCCAATTTCGGTGTTTCTTCAGAGGAGCATTGCTGAACTCAGGAAGACCCCGCCGAACAGGGTCCGGAAATGGAACGTCCTCCATGTAAAACCATTCTGAAGGCCAGTCGTCGGATGACTTCTTTGGGGTACCGGACAGGTATCCGGTATCGGCGATAGGCCATATTTCGGCTCCGCCCACTTGATAAAGTGACCCCCTCTGTGTGCGGGGGACGAGGCAAAATAGCTTTTTCCACAGCTCTAAGTGAGCCTCGCAGCCCAAGAACAACTCGCAGAGAGCAACATAGCCGGCGATATGTAGAATGGAGGCAGGGCGAGGTTGTGTAATTGGAGGCCGTAGAACTCCAGGAGCCCGCGGAGGAACAGATGAATTGGAAATCCGAGTCCCCTCAATTGATAGGGGACAAGGCATACCCGCTCCCCCGTAGGGGGGCTGGGGAAGCTCTCCGCTTGCTCCCTGCCATTGTAGGTGGCGAGCCCGGATCGAACAGGCACCATATACGCCGGAGGAAGAAATCCCTTAGTCTGCAGTTCGACCAATCGACTGTGTGGGACTGAACACCTCTCCCAATCACCGGGCTTTGGGCTACGGGGGCGGGAAGAGGAGGAGCTGCGGAGGTTGGCCATGCTGGAATGGATCTTTCCGAAACGCGCTCTGATGGATTCTCGCTGGGGGGAGGATAGCATTGATCGGATCTAAGAATCCCCATCCCTTTAATAAACAATTTATTTATCTGGCTAGGGGGTGAATTTCAAAACGCCCTGGAGCCTCGTATTCATTCGACGCATGGGAGATAGCCCTTATGGGGCACAGAAGCCAAGAGGATCACCATTTATGAGGCCGAACACTGCTTACAAACACTCGAAAATTGGAGAAGAACCCTCCTTGCAATGCCGAAGACAATACTGCGCACCGGACTCATCGTCATTGAAGCCTGGTTCAGGGGCTACTGAGGGAGTCCTGGATTAGGGGGTATCCGGACAGCCGGATTATATCCTTCGATCGGACTGTTGGACTATGAAGATACAAGATTGAAAACTTCGTCTCGTGTCCGGATGGGACTCTACTTAGCGTGGAAGGCAAGCTAGGCAATACGGATATTTATATCTCCTCCTTTGTAACCGACCTTGTGTAACCCTAGCCCCCTTTGGTGTCTATATAAACCGAAGGGTTTAGGTCCGTAGGACAACATACAATCATACCATAGGCTAGCTTCTAGGGTTTAGCCTCTCTGATCTCATGGTAGATCAACTCTTGTAATACTCATATCATCAATAGTAAATCAAGCAGGACGTAGGGTTTTACCTCCATCAAGAGGGCCCGAACCTGGGTAAAAGATCATGTTCCGTGCCTCCTGTTATGATCCACCTTAGACGCACAGTTCGGGACCTGTCGTGGGTTTGTCACGACAGATGTCCTTGTGAAAGGACTTAGTCGTGGAGCCATCGCTACGGGTTAGCTTAAGGGGGTTAAACCGGACAAGGGGACACGGGGAATTTTATACTAGTTCGGCCCCTTCGAGGAAGGTAACAACCTACGTCTAGTTGTGATTGGTATTGCTAGGGTTTCGAAGGCCAGGGAGCGAATCCGCTTTGTCTGGCTCTCGAGTTGTTATCTGTCTCTAAACCGCTGCCGGGTCATCCCTTTATATACATAGGTTGACGCCCGCCGGTTTACAGAGTCCCAAAGCCGGATCATAAACGTATCCAGTTCGGTCTCTATCCTTCCTATCTTACAATACAAGTTACATGGCTAAGCCGGTTTACATGTACATGCTTTAACCCGCATTTGGGCCTTGGGCCTCCATGAAGCGCCATCATCCTTGCATCTTTATGGGCTTCTAATCTTCAAGGAGTCAACCCGGCTACATAAGGCCGGTTTACCTCTAGTAGTAATATCCCCAACATTAGGCCCCAGATTGGTTTGAACTCGTTCATGTCAATCTTCTATAGTTAGAATAATTCTTCCCTCATATCTTCACCTTGATCTTGTAAATCGCCATGACGTCATACTTCAATATTATGATAAACCGTCCTGACGTCATCCATCCGTTGATGTCGAAGATTATCTTCATTTAATATGCCTTCAGCCATCGAGGCGACACCCTTATTAATTTTTAGGCTCCTCGATTCCCGCACTTGCCGTTTCATCTCTTAGCCTTATAAATAGGGACATCGGACCCTTTTCTTTTCTTTCCACTACCCATTCATCTATTCTTCTTCCTCTCGACGACCCCGCACCCGAGCACCGCCGTCATCTTCGAACTCCACCTCTGCTTTGCCGTTGGCCGCTGCATCAACCTGTTCACACCAGAGTTCCACAGCGCCCTTCCGCTGCTTTCGTCGTTGCAGTAAGTCTTTTCCCCTTTCTTTCTTAGATCCATTAGGGTTTCCTTGTTCTTTGTTGTTCATGAAGTTCATCAGAGCTTTCAGTGTTGCTCTTTCATGGCCTTTAGGTGAATACTTTGTATCTGACGTACTCCTTGCCATAGCTAACATTCCATTGTCACCACAAACCCTTATGCGCAAAGAACTAATCTAGTCCTTCATAAGTTGCTTCGGTTCTGCACCCCTTCTAGATCCAGTTATTTTTACTTTTCGGTCTTATCTTAGATCCGAAAATTTCATATGTCACTGTGAGATCTGTTTCTATGTCCCTGTGAGATCTCTTTCTCCTTACGCCAACATAGGCGGTTTAACCTTGTATAAGCAGTCTATGCCATTAGCCCTCTGATAAACTGGAGGAGCATTTTACCTTCATAATTATGCTCCGGTTTAATAGTGTCTGAGTAATCCTGTGCTAATATTACCTTTTTCCCTTATTGCATTAGTCTCCGGTTTACACCATTTCACATATCAGTATGTTTCTTACCCCCTTGTATATTTCATATAATCAGGCGTATTTTATAAACCGGCCTTTCATTTTCAGCTTTATTTGTTTCACAATGGCCAAACAATTCACTGCCTGCAACTGGGCTTGTTCCCGGGTTACTGAAACTCAATTGAATGAGATGGTTACCATCGGCTCCCTGCCTAAGAAAACTGAAATCAAATGGCGAGTTCCAGGAACAGAAAATCCTCCAACCCCAAGGCAAGGCGAGGTGGTGGTCTTTGTTGACCACATAGGCCGTGGCTTGAAACCGCCAGGGTCAAAGTTTTATCGAGATGTGCTTGCCAGCTTCCAACTTCATCCGCAAGATATTGGTCCCAACTCGGTTTCCAATTTATGCAACTTCCAGGTCTTCTGTGAAGTATATTTACAAGAAGAACCAACTACAGAATTGTTCCGGGATTTCTTTCACTTAAACCGGCGCACAGAGTTTGTAAATGGCCTGAACACAGAACTTGGTGGTGTCTCGATTCAAAAGTGGAAGGAAGTTGAATTTCCTCATGCCAAACATCATAGCCACCCAAAGGAATGGAATCAAACTTGGTTTTATTGCAGAGACACTTCGCCTGAAGATGAAAATCCCCTCCCCAGATTTCGTGATCACAGACTATCCAATACTCACCCAATGCCACAACGCCTAAGCTCTTCACAAAGGACGAAATACGCTCCTCAACTCGCCAAACTCCGGGCCTTTATGGCAAATGGTTTAACAGGCGTGGACTTTGTGTGCTGTTGGATAGCCTGGAGTATCTTGGCGCTAAGCCGGCGTCCTAGTTTAATGTGTGAATATACCGATGAGGTTGACGGCCCTCAACGTCATTGCAACATCCAATTATCTGAGGAAGAAGTCACTGAAGGCGTAAATAAGATTCTGAATGAGTCGGAACTGATCTGTAGTCAAACCGATCTGAGTCCCTTCTATGCCAAGAAGAAACCGCCTGCTGTAAGCATTATATTTCCCCCTCATTTCTAATGTTTTTAGCTTATGCAACCTATAATCCTTCTTCTTTGTATATAGGGAGATGACCCCTTCTGGAAATGGAAAACCGTAGAGAAAGCGGCAAAGCCGACTGGAGATAAAGCGGTCAAGCCATCCCGCCCAAAGACCAAAGCCATAAAGCGGACGTCAAAACGGAAAACGGCTGACCGGATTAACATGGAGCTTGATGATGACACTGATGATCCAGAAGTTGAGGTAGAACTTGACTCACTTGGCTCTCTTTTCATGCATCTCATTAACAATGATCTTCCTCAGGAGGACGCAGAAGCTAGCCAAGCTGATGATGTAGAGGTAATTACCCTTTCCTCCGATTCAGACTCCATGCCAACACAAAAAACTCGCCAAGCAGTCCGGAAAGTAAGCTTTTCTCATCCTCTTGCTCACTTGGATCCAACATTTATTTTGAAGACTTAGCAGCATGAAGCTCGCCGGACAACCCGGCACAGTGGCCAACAGGTCACTTCAGCCGGTTTACCTGATACTCCGGTTCGGAAGCGCCGGTCTGAGGTCTCTCCTACTTCTGACCATTCTTACCCCAAGGCAGGTTATTTCAGACAACCTCTTAATCCGTTCGATTCAAATTATCAGGTGACACCTCCCTCATCATCTGGCGAGTCCACCACAACTCAACTCCCTCTGCTAAAAATTGTGGCCGGGTAAGTTGTAAAACCTTTTCCTTTATCGCATTGCAGAATTTGAATAAGATGTTAATCCTTTATCTTTATTTGTAGAGCCCAAGCTAGACCTAGCAAGAAAGCTCGGGTCACCAATCCATCCGAAGACCCGGTCGCTGAAGAAGAAGAACCCAGAGGTGAACCGGTACAAACATGCGAACTGGAAGGTCCTCATCCTCAAGCTACTTCTGATGACCCGCCCCTTGAAGGCCAAAATACTGATGGGCCCATAGACACTGAGCCTGCCGTGCCCGATTCTGAACCGGCAGAACCAAACCGGTCTAATCCGGTGAAAGATGCTGAAATTCCAGTATCATCAACCAAAAATCCTGAAGGCCAAGGTGATGATGTTATTATTACTGGAATGGGCCACAGCTCTCCTGTCCATCCCGTCATTTTGGCTCAGCACAGTGCCAAAGAAGAGCAAGCTGCCCGTGATAAAGGTAAATGGAGCAACGACTTATCCAGCTATGCTCATCTTAACGCTGATGAGCTTCATTCTGGCTTCTTGAACCGTCTGCACTCAAACTAGAATTATGAAGCCGGTTTGGTGAACTTGATGAAAGAGAGATATGAGGTAAATTCCTCTCCCTTTGTTGATTGATTTATAGCTGAACTATTATCCCAAGTAGCCCCCAAGGGCCGTTTGTATGATTATTAATCATAAACCGGGTCTTTGTAACACTTTAAGCTTCTCATCATTGATCCTTGCACTGGCAGATCTCTAATAATAGATAAGACTCATATTGAAATAATTAGATAACTTTCTGTAGCATAGCCCTCAAAGGCCGGTTTAACTTGGCAAGTTAATCCGGTTTTTTGATCAACACATCCGTTTTTAGAACAGACATACATTAGCCCCCAAGTGTCAAGGATAATGCTTGCAATGTTCTGGAGACTTGTATAAAGTGTAGTACTTGAGAGCAAATAGGCATTAGCCCCCAAGTATGAAATGCATAACTTTGTTATACGCTTTGTACTTAGCACACATACATGTTGTCTGTTTAATATGCCTTCAATGTGACTGGCTGAACTGAAAAGCAATGATGCCCAAAATTCTGACTTGCAAGAGAATGTGAAATCACAACAAGCCAAGGCTGAAAAAGCCAAAGAGGAGCTAACCCAGGCCCTGGCCGTGATGGAAAAATTGAAAGAATCTTTCAATAAAGATCATGCTGACTGGGAAACCGAGAAATCCAGTTTAACCCAAAGAGCTGTAGACGCCGAGGTAGCCCTGAAGCCAGTGGTTGATGAACTAGCCGGTTTAAAATGTCAAATCAATGCTATGACCTCTGCTATCTTTGGTAAGTGCCTGCTTATGTGTGTTGCGCAAGTCAATGAACTTTACAGCTGACCAAAATGTTGATAAAATCTTTGGCAGGCACCCGGATCACTCGTCTTGGTTCGGATATGCGGATGAAGCTTAAAGCGGCATACACATTGATTGAACAATTGTACTCTAGGTCGTATCAGGCTATTTGCATGGCATCTTATAACAAACCGGCTCCCTCTTTGATTAAGGAAACTCTTGAGAAGTTGGCCATGTTACCAGCCCGCATCGCCGAGTTGAAGAAAGCAGCTGCCAGAGCCGGAGCTTTAACTGCACTTATTCGAGCAAAAGCCTGGATTCTGGATCTTGAAGCAGAAGACATCATCAAAGGATACCTAGGTGTTAAAGAAGATGGTTCCAACTTTGACAATGATGATCTCTGGCGGCTGACTAAATAGATGCGGCCAGCAGCTAGCAAGTTGGCCGATGATACCGATTTGTCCCATTTTCAACCGTTTTACAATGTGGAGGGGAAAAGGAAGCCGACCGACATCGATGAAGTTGAAAAACTTGTGCCTCTGATTCGTAAGCACACTTATGCTCCTGATATTAACCCCTCCAATCTTATCCATGAAGAAGCAGTGTTTCAAGCTTTAACTGGAATCGATTGGTCAACTGTTGATTTCCAGCGACTGGGGAGGGATGAAGAAGTGCCTACACCAACGGACCCTCAACCATCAAACCGTCCCGACGAGGCGTCCTGAACCGGTCGCCGATTTACTGTCCACTGTGTGCCGATTTTATGAAAAACAATTATGCCATTGGAGCCGCTTTGAAAGCTTCTTGTAATAGGATAGCCAAAACTTTGTTATCTGGCATGCCATCGAGCATGTTTCGTAATACTGCGTGACAATCTTGTGCCACTTTTTGGGATATATTGATGCGTAACCCATGATGAATTTTGCTCCTGGGTACAACAACTTAAAAGTATCCAGCGGTTTACCGCTAGACATGTCATGATGTCCAAGAAGTATATAGTACCTAGAAGAATAATCAAGTGTTTGTACAAAAAGTAATGTACATAACTTACCTCATTGGTTGACCAAACGTGTATACGGCAAAGGTGTTAATACCAATCCGGAACGTTGATAACTCCATTTTCATAATGCCGGTCTATATATTAAACCAGACCGGGATAACCACCGGATTTTCTTTATAACACTGGCAATTTAGTCAAACTAGACCGGGTCAATGAACACCGGTTTATAATTGATCATGTGCCAACAACTTGTAGTTGAAAAGCATGCCGGGTCAAGGACGCCGGTTTGTTAAAAAATACTTATGAATTTCAACAAATAAAACTTAAAAAGGAAAATATGCAAGGCTTTTTACGAGCTGCCAGGCTCCAAATCGAGGCTTTTCATGGGCTGCCAGGCCTCTGAGTTAAACCATTTAACAAAGCCTTTTAAGATGGGCCTCCAATTAACCAATCATCGTTTTAACTTTGACAAGTTCAGGGTCTATACAAGATTGACATGTCAAACGTTCGATGGGTCATACCAGGATTACATGGGCAGGAGTGGCTTACTTGATGAAGGCAGGTTAACCCGGGTTTTTAGGTGAATACACTAGGATTCCAAGTCGTGGCTTGATAGCCAATTACAAGGGTCCTTTAAAACTCTTTGTTGCTTTGCGAAAAGAGCCCCCAAGTAACTTTGTGAGCGACGCTCAGCGTGTGCCCATGTTTGAGTCTGTACTTTGTACAACACTCTCTTTGGCTCCCCAAATTTTTCCCTTTGTAGCTTAAATGCCTATCAAGAGGTGTAGCTATGGTGTGAGGACAACCAAGCCCCCTAGTGATATCCCTTCTTGGTTTCAAAACCGATCAAGAGGTGTAGCTGTAGTTCAAATATGACCAAGCCCCCTAGTGATTTTCTTTATATCTATGCAGCTACTAAAGCCGGATTAACAAAAACTTCGCTTTGTCAGTTATCTTGTAAAAGCACAAACAGGATATAAAAAGAATAGATACCCCGCTTATAATGAAGGCTCCGATTTATTACATGATATATACACTGTCAGAAATATGTACGGATGAAGAGCCTCTGGCTTCAAGTATAGTAAGGCCGAAGGAGAGCTATGTTCCATGGCCGCTTGGTCTCCTCCTCCGATTGACGTGAGTCTTCATGCTCTCGAACATCAATGAGGTAGTAAGATCCGTTGTGCAGATTTTTGCTGACCACAAAGGAACCTTCCCAAGGTGGGGATAACTTGTGCATATCAGTCTGATCCTGGATGAGCCGGAGCACCAAATCACCTTCTTGAAAGGTTCTAGTTTTAACTCGGCGGTTGTGATAACGTCGGAGATCTTGTTGATAAATCGCCGATCGTGCCACGGCCAGATCACTCTCTTCATCCAACAGGTCCAGAGAATCTTGACGTGCCTTCTCATTATCAGCTTCAACATAAGCTGTCACATGGGGCGAGTCATGACGGACGTCACTAGGAAGAACTGCATCCGCTCCATAAACCATAAAGAACGGTGTGTAACCCATAGACCTATTGGGTGTGGTGTTGATGCTCCACAACACAGAAGGCAACTCCTCAACCCAACAACCCGGTGTCCGCTTTAAGGGAACCATAAGCCTGGGTTTTATACCACGTAGAATTTCTTGATTTGCCCTCTCTGGTTGACCATTAGACTGGGGGTGAGCCACCAATGCTAGGTCGAGTCGGATGTGCTCACGTTGACAAAATTCTTCCATCTCCCCTTTTGACAAGTTAGTACCATTATCTGTTATAATGCTGTGCGGAAAGCCAAACCGGAATATCACCTTCTTGATGAATTGAACTGCCATGGCTGCATCACACTTGCTGACTGGCTCTGCCTCCATCCATTTAGTGAATTTATCAACTGCTACTAACAGGTGGGTCTTTTTGTCCTTAGAACGCTTGAAGGGTCCAACCATATCAAGCCCCCAAGTTGCAAACGGCCACGTAATTGGAATCATCCGCAACTCTTGAGCCGGAACATGCGCACGGCGGGCAAATTTTTGACATCCATCACATCTCTTGACTAAATCCTCCACATCAGCATGCACCGTCAACCAGTAAAAACCGTGGCGAAAAGCTTTGGAAAACAACGACTTGGAACCGGCCGCAATCCCCTTCATGGATTTCTCGCAAAATCTCACAACCTTCTTGAGGAGAAACACAGCGCTGAATTGCTCCTGAAACACTGTAACGATGTAACTCCCTGTTGAGTATGGTCATGAACTTGGAACGCCGGATTATCTGTCAAGCCAATGTTTCATCGTCTGGTAACTCGCCCCGGTTCATGTAAGCCAGATATGGGATCGTCCAATCCGGTATGGCATGCAGAGCTGCCACCAACTGAGCCTCCGGATCAGGAATTGCCAAATCTTCTTCGGTTGGCACTTTGACTGACGGATTATGCAACACATCAAGAAAGACATTGGGCGGGACCGGTTTACGCTGGGAACCAAGACGACTTAAAGCGTCCGCCGCTTCATTCTTCCGCCGGTCTATATGGTCCACTTGATAACCTTTAAAGTGACCAGCCACTGCGTCCACTTCTCGCCGATATGCAGCCATGAGTGGGTCCTTAGAATCCCAAGTGCCAGACACCTGCTGAGCCACTAGATCTGAATCGCCGAAGCACTTAACCCGGCTCAAATTCATCTCCTTAGCCATTCGAAGACCATGGAGCAAAGCCTCATATTCAGCTGCATTGTTAGTACAAGGGAACATTAAACGGAGGACATAACAAAACTTGTCACCTCGTGGGGAAGTTAGTATGACTCCAGCCGCCGAGCCCTCCAACTGTCTGGACCCATCAAAATGAATAGTCCAATATGTATTATCTGGCTTCTCCTCCGGTGCCTGCAACTCCGTCCAATCATTAATGAAGTCCACGAGTGCCTGGGATTTTATCGCTATGCGGGGTATATACTTGAGCCCGTGAGGTCCAAGTTCAATAGCCCACTTGGCAATCCGGCCAGTTGCTTCTCTGTTTTGAATGATGTCGCCCAGAGGAGCTGAACTGACCACTGTGATGGGATGGCCCTGAAAATAATGTTTAAGCTTCCGGCTCGCCATAAACACCCCATACACCAGCTTCTGCCAATGCGGATACCTCTGCTTTGACTCAATGAGCACCTCGCTCATATAATAAACCGGCCGTTGAACCGGATATTCCTTGACAAGCTCCTTTGCGCTCTACCACAATGGCTACGCTAACAGCCCGGGCATTAGCAGCCACGTATAATAATAATGGCTCTTTATCGATCGGCGCTGCAAGGACAGGCGGTTCAGCTAGCTGCCTCTTCACATCCCCGAACGCCTTATCAGCTGCCTCACTCCAGACAAAATTACCTGTTTTCTTGAGCATCTGATATAAGGGGATGGCCTTCTCTCCAAGGTGACTGATAAACCGGCTCAAGGCTGTAATCCGGCCGGCCGGACGTTGAACATCGTTGATACACGCCGGTTTAGCCAAGGATGTAATTGCTGCAATTTTTTCCGGATTAGCCTCAATGCCTCTGTTTGCCACCAAAAAACCCAAGAGCTTGCTTGCCGGGACACCAAAAAACACTTCTCCGGATTGAGCATCATCTTGTAAATCCGGAGATTGTCAAAGGTTTCTCTTAAATACTCTATTAACGTTTCCTCCTTTCTGGACTTTACCACAATATCATCCACATATGCATGAACATTGCGTCCAATTTGTTTATGAAGGCAATTCTGAACACATCGCTGGTAAGTTACCTGGGCACTCTTGAGTACAAAAGGCATGGAAATATAGCAGAAGGCTCCAAAAGGAGTTATGAAAGATGTCTTCTCCTGGTCCTTAACCGCCATTTTGATCTGATGATAACTAGAATAAGCATCCAGAAAACACAAACGGTCGCAACCCGCCGTAGCATCAATTATCTGATCAATGCAAGGGAGAGTAAAGGGGTCTGCAGGGCAGGCCTTGTTTAAATCTGTGTAGTCTACACACATGCGCCAAGTGCCATTTTTCTTAAGAACCAGCACCGGATTAGCTAACTACTCTGGATGAAAAACTTCGATAATAAACCCTACGGCCAACAGACGGGCTACCTCTTCACCTATACCCTTACATCTCTCTTCATTGAAACGGCGGAGGAACTGCTGGACCGGTTTAAACTTAGGATCAATGTTGAGTGTGTGCTCAGCGAGTTCCCTCGGTACACCTGGCATGTTAGAAGGTTTCCATGCAAAGATGTCCCGATTCTCACGGATGAACTTGATGAGCGCGCTTTCCTATTTGGCATCCATGTTAGTGCTGATGCTAAACTGTTTGGATAAATCGCCAGGAACAAAGTCAACCATCTTAGTGTCTGTAGCCGATTTGAACTTCAACGCTGGATCATGTTCTGTAGTTGGCTTTTTCAAAGCGGTCATGTCTGCCGGATCAACTTGCTCCTTATAGAATTTCAACTCTTCCGTGGCACAAACCGACTCAGCATAAGCCGCATCACCTTCTTCACACTCCAAAGCAATCTTTCTACTTCCATGTACTGTGATAGTCCCTTTATGACCTGGCATTTTAAGTTGTAGATAAACATAACACGGCCTCGCCATGAATTTAGCATAGGCCGGCCGCCCAAACAGGGCGTGGTACGGACTTTTGATCTTTACCAGCTCAAACGTCAATGTTTCTGACCTTGAAACATAGTCATCTCCAAAAGCTACCTCCAAAGCTATCTTGCCAACAGGATATGCAGACTTACTAGGCACCACACCATGAAAGATCGTATTCGACGGTTTAAGATTCTTATCTGTCAACCCCATACAGCGGAATGTATCATAATATAAAATGTTGATACTACTTCCCCCATCCATGAGTACTTTGGTAAACTTGTATCCCCCAACTTGAGGGGCTACCACCAGGGCCAAGTGACCTGGATTATCAACCTGGGGTGGGTGGTCATCTCTACTCCACAGAATAGGTTGCTCAGACCAGCGTAAATACTGAGGTACTGCCGGTTCAACAGAGTTTACTGCCCTTTTGTGAAGCTTCTGATCACGTTTACACAAACTAGTAGTGAAGACATGATATTGCCCGCTGTTTAGCTGTTTGGGATTACTCTGATAACCCGACTGCTGCTGCTGTTGCTGATTCCCCTGATGGTTGTAACCTTCCTGGTTGCCTTGCTGCCCTTGATTGACGTGCCCAGTTTGGTTGCCTTGAAACCCTAAGCCGGAACCACCACCTCCGTAACTCGGCCCGTGGAAACCTCCTCCTAAACAGCTGGGTGGGCCGTTGTCATATTGGAACATATTGGAATTCTTGAAATCCCGCATGATATAACAGTCCTTCCAAAGATGTGATGCCAGCTTCTCTTTCGCTCCATGCTTTGGACAGGGCTGATTTAACAAACGCTCCAAATTTGGGCCTGAACCTCCACTCCTCTAGGGCTGCTTGCCCTTACGATGCTGGCCATTCTCCTGCGCATTGGTATTTGCAACAAAGTCCAAGCTACTATCGGTCTTGCGCTTACCACTGTTTCCATGGCCTGCCGGATTATGCTGTTCACCCTTGGCATTGTCGTTCTTCTTACCTTTCCCGGTTTGTCCTCCTCTGAATCCGGATCCTTGGTATTATCTGAATCGGCGTATTTAACCAAAGCGGCCATGAGTGTTGACATATCATTGTAGTGACGTTTGAGCCTTCCCAACTTCTGTTTTAGTGGTAAGAAACGACAATTGCCCTCTAATGTTAAACTGAAGTGTCTGCATTGATACGATCTGATGAATGTAAAATTGCTGAGACCCGTTTGACCCAATGGGTCATGGACTCCCCTTCCTCTTGGACACAAGTGGCCAGATCCACGATTGACATCGGCTGCTTACACATATCCTTGAAGTTCTGGATAAACCGGTGCTTCAATTCAGCCCATGATCCAACAGAGTTGGTCGGCAAGCTCTTCAACCAAGTGCGAGTTGTTCCTTCCAACATCATGGTGAAATATTTAGCGCACACTGCCTCATCCACATCTAACATCTCCATTGCCATCTCATAGCTCTCCACCCACGCCTCTGGTTGCAAATCGGCGGTGTAATTTGGTACCTTACGAGGTCCCTTGAAATCCTTGGGCAGTCTCACATTACGCAAAGCGGGGGTTAGATATGGCACCCCTAAGGAACTGAACACCACACCTGGCTCTACGGAGGCCCTGGGGTGAACCGGAGTATGTTGTCGTGCTCCGTGTCGTGCTGCCAACTCGACCTCCCGACGTGCGCGGCCATGGTCCACAACATCCTGCGCATTAGCGCCTCCCCCGGCCGGGTTGTTTCCTCGTGGTGAATTTCGGCGACATGCACTACTAGACACGGCCGGTTCGTCCTCCACATGTCTGCTATAGCTCCGGCTTGGATGGGGAGTGGAATGAATCCTCTCACGACTGTGTGAATACGCCTGCTATTGATTTAGTGTTGTTTGAAGGAGATCCCTGGCCCGACGTGCTTCCACTGCAACTGGTGACTCGCCGTCGGTTGGGAGGGCCGCCAGGCGTGAAGCGGCGACCACAATGTTGTCCAATGGGTTGGAATAATGCCTGGGCGGCGTTGGTACATACTATGGCACAATGTTGTTCTGGCGAGGCGGGTCCGTCGTGCGCGGTTGAACCGGCGCCCCTGTTCCCGGCGCCTCCGCCTGGTTTAGTATTGGTTGGCTACCAGCTCCTGCTCCTGGTGTGTTGAAGAGATTCTGCGGTTCATAAACCGATGGGAGACATGATCGATACCTTCTTCTCATGACTTCCTCCAAAGCATTCTGATCCAGCCTAATCCGGTTGGCCTGTGCTTCCAATTCAGCCCTATCTGTAACCATCCTAGCATTCTCTGTCGCCAGGTCCGCTTTAGCCTGGGCTATCTGATCTTTCACCTTTGCAATCTCCGCGTTATGCTGATCCCTGGTTGCTGCATCCACCTCTGCGACCATCAAGGTTGCCAAAGCGTCGAACAAATCAGACAGGACTTGGGCTAGAGGCGGCGCTGAGCTTCCTGCCCCTGCTGGTGTGGCCGTTGTTGAACCGGAGAGCATCGCTGCGGCGGTAGATGAATGAGGCGCCGATTGTATGCCGGCCATGAAGATGGTAGCCCGGTTTGCCAAATTAGGGGAATCCGGAATACTGTTTCCCTCAGATCCTCCATCAATCCGGCCATCCTGCAAGTGGTAAAGTGATTCGGTCTCTCCAGAAGTTTCGTCATCAGAACAGACCATGGTCTCTCGATCGGACACCGGCCCGTCCTCATACCTCGGACCATGGACGACACCCACGAAAACATGCCTTGCCTCGGGCTGAACCGGCGAAGAATTTGCACACCGAGCCGTCTCGATGATGTCGGTGCAGATGTCCGGCTCAGGGGCCGGTCCGCCGATCTTGCCGATGAAGACGTGAATCCCACCAAAGGGAACCTGGTACCCGTATTCGATTGAATCGGCCTCGGAACCCCATCCTGCGTTGTCGATGTAGAGCTTGCCGCGAGGACTCTTCGTCATCCGACCCACAGCGTATCCCTTAAGTCCATCGAAGCTGCCCTTCAAGAACTCAAAACCATCGCGTGATAGCCCCACGGTGGGCGCCAACTGTCGTAGGTTTGTCACGGCAGATGTCCTTGTGAAAGGACTTAGTCGTGGAGCCATCGCTACAGGTTAGCTTAAGGGGGTTAAACCGGACAAGGGGACACGGGGAATTTTATACTAGTTCGGCCCCTTCGAGGAAGGTAACAGCCTACGTCTAGTTGTGATTGGTATTGCTAGGGTTTCGAAGGTCAGGGAGCGAATCCGCTTTGTCTGGCTCTCGAGTTGTTATCTGTCTCTAAACCGCTGACGAGTCGTCCCTTTATATACATAGGTTGACGCCCGCCAGTTTACAGAGTCCCGAAGCCGGATCATAAACGTATCCAGTTCGGTCTCTATCCTTCCTATCTTACAATACAAGTTAAATGACTAAGCCGGTTTAAATTTACAGGCTTTAACCCGCCTTTGGGCCTTGGGCCTCCATGAAGCGCCATCATCCTTGCATCTTTATGGGCTTCTAATCTTCAAGGAGTCAACCCGGCTACATAAGGCCGGTTTACCGCCAGTAGTAATATCCCCAACAGGACCCCCTACCCGAGATCTACCGGTTTTGACACCGACAATTCCCAAGCTCTTCGTGATGCTGAAATCGAAGAAGGTAGAAATCAAGAAAAGCATCAAGTGTTGATGGTTAACAAGACCACTAGTTTCAAGAAAAGGTCAAAGGGAAGAAGGGGAACTTTAAGAAGAATGGCAAGCAAGTTGCTGCTCAAGTGAAGAAGCCCAAGTCTAGACCTAAGCCTAAGACTAAGTGCTTATACTGCAAAGGGACTAGTCACTGGAAGCGGAACTGCCCCAAGTATTTGGCGGATAAGAAGGATGGCAAAGTGAACAAAGGTATATTTGATATACATTTTATTGATGTGTACTTTACTAGCATTTATAGCAACCCCGCGGTATTTGATACTAGTTCAGTTGCTAAGAGTAGTAACTCGAAACGGGAGTTGCAGAATGAACAAAAACTAGTTAAGGGTGAAGTGACGATGTGTGTTGGAAGCAATTCCAAGATTGATATGATCATCATCACGCACTCCCTATACTTTCAAGATTAGTGTTGAACCTAAATAAATGTTATTTGGTGTTGGCATTGAGAATGAATATGATTTGATCATGTTTATTGCAATACGGTTATTCATTTAAATTAGAGAATAATTGTTGTTCTATTTACTTGAATAAAACTTTCTATGGTCATACACCCAATAAAATGGCTTCTTGGATCTCGATTGTAGTGATACACATATTCATAATATTGAAGTCAAAAACACAAAGTTAATAATGATAGTGCAACTTTTTGTGGCACTGCCGTTTAGGTCATATTGGTGTAAAGCGCATGAAGAAACTCCATGCTGATGGGCTTTTGGAATCACTTGATTATGAATCACTTGATGCTTGCAAACCATGCCTCATGGGCAAGATTACTAAGACTCCGTTCTCCGGAACAATGGAGCGAGCCACTGAATTGTTGGAAATAATACAAACCCATGTAAGCGGTCCAATGAGTGTTGAGGCTCACGACGAGTATCATTGTTTTTTGACGTTCATAGATTATTTGAGCAGATATGGGTATATCTACTTGATGAAACATTAGTCTGAAACATTTGAAAAGTTCAAAGAATTTTAGAGTGAAGTAGAGAATCATCATAACAAGAAAATAAAGTTTCTACGATCTGATCGTAGAGACAAATATTTGAGCTACGAGTTTTGGCCTTCAATTAAAACAATGTGTAATAGTTTCACAGAATCATGCCATCCGGAACACCACAGCATAATGGTGTGTCTGAACGTCATAACCATAGTTTATTGGATATAGTGCAATCTATGATGTTTCTTACCGATTTACCACTATTGTTTTGGGGTTATGCATTAGAGACAGCTGCATTCACGTTAAAAAGGGCACCATCTAAATCTGTTGAGACGACACCGTATGAATTGTGGTTTGGTAAGAAACCAAAGTTGTTGTTTCTTAAAGTTTGGGGTTGCGATGCTTATGTGAAAAAGTTTCATCCTGATAAGCTCAAATCCAAGTCGGAGAAATGTGTCTTCATAGGATATCCAAAGGAGACAGTTGGGTAAACCTTCTATCACAGATCCGAAGGCAAGACATTCATTGCTAAGAATGGATCCTTTCTAGAGAAGGAGTTTCTCTTGAAAGAAGTGATTGGGAGGAAAGTAGAACTTGATGAGGTAACTGTACCTGCTCCCTTATTGGAAAGTAGTTCATCACAAGAAATCTGTTCCTGTGACTCCTACACCAATTAGTGAGGAAGCTAATGATGATGATCATGTAACTTCAGATCAAGTTACTACCGAACCTCGTAGGTCAACCAGAGTGAGATCCACACAAGAGTGGTACGGTAATCCTGTTCTGGAGGTCCTGTTACTTGACCATGATGAACCTACGAACTATGAGGAAGCGACGATGGGCCCAGATTCCGCGAAATGGCTTGAGGCCATGAAATCTGAGATGGGATCCATGTATGAGAACAAAGTGTGGACTTTGGTTGACTTGCCCGATGATCGTCAAGCCATAGAAAATAAATGGATCTTCAAGAGGAAGACGGATGCTGGTAGTAGTGTTACTATCTACAAAGCTAGAATTGTCGCAAAAGGTTTTTGACAAGTTCAAGGTGTTGACTACGATGAGAGTTTCTCACTCGTATCTATGCTTAAAGTCTGTCTGAATCATGTTAGCAATTGCCACATTTTATGATTATGATATTTGGCAAATGGATGTAAAGACTGCATTCCTTAATGGATTTCCGGAAGAAGAGTTGTATATGATGCAACCTGAAGGTTTTATCGATCCAAAGGATGCTAACAAAGTGTGTAAGCTCCAGCAATCCATCTATGGATTGGTGCAAGCATCTCAGAGTTGGAATATACGCTTTGATGAGTTGATCAAAGCATATAGTTTCATATAGACTTGCGGTGAAGCCTGTATTTACAAGAAAGTGAGTGGGAGCACTACAGCATTTTTGATAAGTATATGTGAATGACATATTGTTGATTGGAAATAATGTAGAATTTTATAGAAAGCATAAAGGAGTATTTGAAAGGAGTTTTTCAAAAAGGACCTCGGTGAAGTTGCTTACATATTGAGCATCAAGATCTATAGAGATAGATCAAGACGCCTGATAAGATTTTTTGATGAGTACATACCTTGACAAAGATTTTGAAGTAGTTCAAAATGGAACAGTCAAAGAAGGAGTTCTTGCATGTGTTTTAAGGTGTGAAGTTGAGTGAAGACTCAAAACCCGACCACGGTAGAAAATGGAAAGAGAATGAAAAGTCATTCCCTATGCCTCAGTCGTAGGTTCTATAAAGTATGCTATGCTGTGTACCAGATCTATTGTATACCCTACATTGAGTTTGGTAACGGAGTACAATAGTGATCTAGGAGTAGATCATTGGACAGCGGTCAAAATTATCCTTAGTGGAATAAGGATATGTATCTCGGTTATGGAGGTGCCAAAAGGTTCATCGTAAAAGGTTATGTCGATGCAAGTTTTGACACTGATCCAGATTAATCTAAGTCTCAATCTGGATACATATTGAAAATGGGAGCAATTAGCTAGAGTAGCTCCGTGCAGAGTATTGTAGACACAGAAATTTGCAAAATACATACGGATTTGAATGTGGCAGACCCGTTGACTAAATTTCTCTCACAAGCAAAACATGATCACACCTTAGTACTCTTTGGTTGTTAATCACATAGTGATGTGAACTAGATTATTGACTCTAGTAAACCCTTTGGGTGTTGGTCACATGACGATGTGAACTATGGGTGTTAATCACATGGTGTTGTGAACTATTGATGTTAAATCACATGGCGATGTGAACTAGATTATTGACTCTAGTGCAAGTGGGAGACTGAAGAAAATATGCCCTAGAGGCAATAATAAAGTTGTTATTTATATTTCCTTATATCATGATAAATGTTTATTATTCATGCTAGACTTGTATTAACCGGAAACTTAGTACATGTGTGAATATATAGACAAACAGAGTGTCACTAGTATGCCTCTACTTAACTAGCTCGTTGAATCAAAGATGGTTAAGTTTCCTAGCCATAGACATGAGTTGTCATTTGATTAACGGGATCACATCATTAGAGAATGATGTGATTGACTTGACCCATTCCGTTAGCTTAGCACTTGATCATTTAGTATGTTGCTATTGCTTTCTTCATGACTTATACATGTTCCTATGACTATAAGATTATGCAACTCCCGTTTACCGGAGGAACACTTTGTTTGCCACCAAACGTTACAACGTAACTGGGTGATTATAAAGGTGCTCTACAGGTGTCTCCGAAGGTACTTATTGAGTTGGCATAGCTCAAGATTAGGATTTATCACTCTGATTGTCGGAGAGGTATCTCTGGGCCCTCTCGGTAATGCACATCACTATAAGCCTTGCAAGCAATGTGACTAATGAGTTAGTTGCTAGATAGTGCATTACGAAACGAGTAAAGAGACTTGCCGGTAACTAGGTTGAACTAGGTATTGGGATACCGATGATCGAATCTCGGGCAAGTAACATACCGATGAGAAAGAGAACAACGTATAGTGTTATGCTATTTGACCGATAAAGATCTTCATAGAATATGTAGGAACCAATATGAGAATCCAGGTTCCTCTATTGCTTATTGACCGGAGATATGTCTCGGTCATGTCTACATAGTTCTCAAACCCATAGGGTCCGCACGCTTAAAGTTCTGTGACGATTGGTTTTATGAGTTTATATGTTTTGAGGTACCGAAGGTAGTTCTGAGTCCCGGATATGATCACGGACATGACGAGGAGTCTCGAAATGGTCGAGACATAAAGATTGATATATTGGAAGCCTACATTTGGACATCAGAAGAGTTCCGGGTAAAATCACGATTTTACCGGAGTACCGAAGGGGTTACCGGAACCCCCCGGGGGCTAATGGGCCTTGTTGTGCCATAAGGGAAAAAGAGAGGGGCCGGCCTAGGGCAGGCAACGCGCCCCCTCCCTCTGGTCCGAATTGGACTAGGAGAGGGAGGGCGGCGCCCCCATTTCCTTTTCTTTCTTCCCCTTCCTTTCCCTCTCCTAGTAGGAGTAGGAAAGGGAGGAATCCTACTCCTGCTAGGAAGAGGATTCCTCCTCCTGGAGCACCAACAAGGGTCGGCCGGCCTCCCCCTTGCTCCTTTATATATAGGGGCAGGGGGCACCTCTAGACACACAAGTTGATCACAAAGATCTCTCCCAGCCGTGCGTGGTGCCCCCCTCCACCATAATCCACCTCGGTCATACTGTAGTGGTGTTTAGGCGAAGCCCTGCTGCGGTAGCTTCATCAACATCGTCACCACGCCGTCGTGCTGACGAAACTCTTTACCGAGCTCTACTGGGTCGTGAGTTCGTGGGACATCACCGAGCTGAATGTGTGCTGAACGCGGAGGTTCCCTACGTTTGGTACTGAGGATCGGTCGATCGTGAAGATGTACGACTACATCAACCGCGTTGTCATAACGCTTCCGCTTAATGGTCTACGAGCGTACGTGGATGACACTCTCCCCTCTCGTTGCTATGCATCACCATGATCTTGCGTGTGCGTAGGAAATTTTTTTAAATTACTATGTTGCCCAACAGTTTTGAGTTACTAATCTTGGCAACTGAACCGGTATCAAATACCCTGGGGTTACTATGAACACTAGTAAAGTACACATCAATTACATGTATATCAAATATAACTTTTTTCACTTTGCCATCATTCTTATCCGCCAAGTATTTGGGGTAGTTCCGCTTCTAGTGACCATTCCCTTTGAAGTAGAAGCACGTAGTTTTAGGCTTAGGTCTAGCTTTGGACTTCTTCACGGGAGTGGAAACTTGCTTGTCATTCTTCTTGAAGTTCCCTTTCTTTTCCTTTGCCCTTTTTCTTGAAACTAGTGGTTTTTTGTTAACCATCAACACTTGATGCTTTTTCTTGATTTCTACCTTCACCGATTTCAGCATTGCGAAGAGCTCGGGAATCATTTTCATCATCCGTTGCATATTATAGTTCATCACGAAGTTCTAGTAGCTTGGTGATAGTTACTAGAGAACTCAGTCAATCCATATCTTATCTAGAAGATTAACTCCCACTTGATTCAAGTGATTGTAGTACCCAGACATTCTGAGTACATGCTCACTAGCTGAGCTATTCTCCTCCATCTTGTAGGCAAAGTACTTGTCAAAGGTCTCATACCTCTTGACACGGGCATGAGTATGAAATACCAATTTCATCTCTTAGAACATCTCATATGCTTTGTGGCATTCAAAACGTTTTTGAAGTCCCAATTCTAAGCCGTAAAGCATGGCATACTAAACTATCAAGTAGTCATCATACCGAGCTTGTCAAACGTTCATAACATCTGTATCTGCTCCTGCAATAGGTCTTTCACCTAGCGGTGCATCAAGAAAATAATTCTTCTATGCAGCAATGAGGATAATCCTCAGATTACGGACCCAGTCCCCATCATTGCTACTATCATCTTTCAACTTTTCTCTAGGAACATATCAAAAATATATTGGAGCCATATCGCGAGCTATTGATCTACAACATAGATTGTTGTAGAACGTAGTAATTTCAAAAAAAATCCTAAGCACACGCAAGATCATGGTGATGCATACCAACAAGAGGGGAGAGTGTCGTCCACGTACCCTTGTAGACCATAAGAGGAAGCGTTATGAGAACGCGGTTGATGTAGTCGTATGTCTTCATGATCCGACCGATCCAAGTACCGAACGTACGGCACCTCTGAGTTCAGCACACATTCAGCTCGGTGATGTCCCACGAACTCCGATCCAGCAGAGCTTCGAGGGAGAGTTCTGTCAGCACGACGGTGTGATGACGGTGATGATGATGCTACCCATGCAGGGCTTTACCTAAGCACCGCTACGATATGACCGAGGTGGATTATGGTGGAGGGGGGCACCGCACACGGCTAAAAGATCAACTGATCAACTTGTGTGTCTATGGGGTGCCCCCCTCCCCCGTATATAAAGAAGTGGAGGAGGGGGAGGGCCGGCCCTCTACAATGGCGTGCCCTGGGGAGTCCTACTCCCACCGGGAGTAGGATTCCCCCCTTCCATGTAGTAGGAGTAGGAGAGAAGAGAAGGAAGGAGGGGGCACCGCCCCTCCCCCTAGTCCAATTCGGACTAGGCCTTGGGGGCGCGCGGCCTGCCCTTGTCAGCCCCTCTCCCCCCCCTAAAGCCTAATAAGGCCCATATACTCCCCGGTGAATTCCCGTAACTCTCCAGTACTCCGATAAATACCTGAACCACTCAGAACCTTTCTGATGTCCGAATATAGCCTTCCAATATATCAATCTTTACGTCTTGAACATTTCGAGACTCCTCGTCATGTCCCTGATCTCATCCATGACTTCGAACAACCTTCGGTACATCAAAACACATAAACTCATAATACTGATCGTCACTGAATGTTAAGCGTGCGGACCCTATGGGTTCGAGAACTATGTAGACATGACCGAGACTCATCTCCGGTCAATAACCAACAACGGAACCTGGATGCTCATATTGCCTCCTACATATTCTACGAAGATCTTTATCGGTCAAACCGCATAATAACATACGTTGTTCCCTTTGTCATCAGTGTGTTACTTGCCCGAGATTCGATCGTCGGTATCTCAATAACTAGTTCAATTTCGTTACCGACAAGTCTCTTTACTGGTTCCGTAATGCATCATCCCGCAACTAACTCATTAGTCACATTGCTTGCAAGGCTTATAGTGATGTGCATTACCGAGAGGGCCCAGAGATACCTCTCCGACAATCGGAGTGACAAATCCTAATCTCGATCTATGTCAACTCAACAAGTATCATCAGAGACACCTGTAGAGCACCTTTATAATCACCCAGTTACGTTGTGATGTTTGGTAGCACACAAAGTGTTCCTTCGGTATTCGGGAGTTGCATAATCTCATAGTCAGAGGAACATGTATAAGTCATGAAGAAAGCAGTAGCAACAAACTAAATGATCATTGTGCTAAGCTAACAGAATGGGTCAAGTCAATCACATCATTGTCCAATGATGTGATCCCATTAATCAAATGACAACTCATGTATATGGCTAGGAAACTTAACCATCTTTGATTCAACGAGCTAGTCAAATAGAGGCATACTAATGACACTCTGTTTGTCTATGTATTCACACATGTACTAAGTTTCCGGTTAATACAATTCTAGCATGAATAATAAACATTTATCATGATATAAGGAAATAAATAATAACTTTATTATTGCCTCTAGGCATATTTCCTTCATAGATATGAAAAAACTATCAGGACTAAGTTTATGATAAATTAAGTTCACTTAATCATATTACTTAAGAACAACCACTTAGATAGACATCCCTTGAGTCATCTAAATGATTACGCGATCCAAATCAACTAAACCATGTCTGATCATCACGTGAGATGGAGTAGTCTTAAATGGTGAATATCTCTATGTTGATCATATCTACTATATGATTCATGTTCGACCTTTCGGTCTCCAGTGTTATGGGGCCTTGTCTGTACATGCTAGGCTCGTCAAGTTTAACCCGAGTGTTCCGCATGTGCAAAACTGTCTTGCACCAGTTGTATGTGAACGTAGAGCCTAACACACCCAATCATCACGTGGTGTCTCAGCACGACAAACTATCGCAACGTTGCATACTCAGGGAGAACACGTATACCTTAAAATGTTAGTGAAGGATCATCTTATAATGCTACCGTCGTACTAAGCAAAATAAGATGCATAAAAGATAAACATCACATGCAATCAAAATATGTGACATGATATGGCCATCATCATCTTGTTCCTTTGATCTCCAACTCCAAAGCACCGTCATGATCTCCATCATCACCACCTTGACACCTTGATCTCCATCGTAGCTTCGTGGTCCTCTTGCCAACCATTGCTTCTACAACTATCGCTAACGCATAGTGATAAGGTAAAGCAATTACATGGCGATTGAAGGAAATATGCCCTAGAGGCAATAATAAAGTCATTATTTATATTTCCTTATATCATGATAAATGTTTATTATTCAAGCTAGAATTATATTAACCAGAAACTTGACACATGTGTGGATACATAGACAAAACAAAGTGTCCCTAGTGTGCCTCTACTTGACTAGCTTGTTAATCAAAGATGGTTAGGTTTCCTGACCATAGACATGTGTTGTCATTTGATGAACGGGATCAAATCATTAGAGAATGATGTGATGGACAAGACCCATCCGTTAGCTTAGCATAATGATCGTTTAGTTTTATTGCTATTGCTTTCTTCATGACTTATACATGTTCCTCTAACTATCAGATTATGCAACTCCCGAATACCAGAGGAACACTTTGTGTGCTATCAAATGTCACAACATAACTGGGTGATTATTGCTACCTCTTGAGCACTGCGTTGGTTTTGCCTTGAAGAGGAAAGGGTGATGCAGTAAAGTAGCGTAAGTATTTCCCTCAGTTTTAGAGAACCAAGGTATCAATTCAGTAGGAGATCACGCTCAAGTCCCACACACCTACAGAAACAAATAAGAACCTCGCAACCAACGCGATAAAGGAGTTGTCAATCCCTTGACGGTCACTTACGAGAGTGAGATCTGATAGATATGATAAGATAATATTTTTGGTATTTTTATGATAAAGAGAAATAAAGATGCAAAGTAAAATAAATGGCAATAGAAATAGCTAAGTGTTGGAAGATTTATATGATGGAAGATAGACCCGGGGGCCATAGGTTTCACTAGTGGCTTCTCTCAAGAGCATAACTATTACGGTGGGTAAACGAATTACTGTCGAGCAATTGATAGAATTGAGCATAGTTATGAGAATATCTAGGTATGATCATGTATATAGGCATCACGCCTGCGACAAGTAGACCGAAACGATTCTGCATCTACTACTATTACTCCACACATCGACCGCTATCCAGCATGCATCTAGAGTATTAAGTTCATAAGAACAGAGTAGTGCTTTAAGTAAGATGACATGATGTAGAGGGATAAACTCATGTAATATGATATAAACCCCATATTTTTATCCTCGATGGCAACAATACAATACGTGCCTTGCTGCCCCTGCTGTCACTGGGAAAGGACACCGCAAGTTTGAACCCAAAGCTAAGCACTTCTCCCATTGCAAGAAAGATCAATCTAGTAGGCCAAACCAAACTAATAATTCGAAGAGACTTACAAAGATAAACCAATCAAACATAAAAGAATTCAGAGGAGATTCAAATATTGTTCATAGATAAACTTGATCATAAACCCACAATTCATCGGATCTCGACAAACACACCGCAAAAGAAGATTACATCGAATAGACCTCCAAGAAGATCGAGGAGAACTTTGTATTGAGATCCAAAGAGAGAGAATAAACCATCTAGCTAATAACTATGGACCCGTAGGTCTGAAGTAAACTACTCACACATCACCGGAGAGGCCATGGAGTTGATGTAGAGGCCCTCCGTGATCAACGCCCCCTCCGGCGGAGCTCCGAGAAAGGCCTCGAGATGGGATCTCTAGGGTCCAGAAGGTTGCGGTGGTGGAATTAGGTTTTTGTGGTGCTCCTGGATGTTTTGGGGGTACGTGGATATATATAGGAGGAAGAAGTACGTCGGTGGAGCAACGAGGGACCCACGAGGGTGGAGGGCGCGCCTAGGGGGGTAGGCACGCCCCCTGCCTCGTGCCCTCCTCGATCATTTCTTGATGCCCACTCCAAGTCTCCTGGATCACGTTTGTTGAGTGAGGGAGTCCTGGATTAGGGGGTGTTCAGATAGTCGGACTATACCTTCAGCCGGACTCCTGGACTATGAAGATACAAGATTGAAGACGCCGTCCCGTGTCCGGAGGGGACTTTCCTTGGTGTGGAAGGCAAGCATGGCTATACGGATATGAAGATCTCCTACCACTGTAACCGACTTTGTGTAACCCTAACCCTCTCCGGTGTCTATATAAACCGGAGGGTTTTAGTCCGTAGGACAACATACACATCAATAATCATACCATAGGCTAGCTTCTAGGGTTTAGCCTCCTCGATCTCGTGGTAGATCTACTCTTGTACTACCCATATCATCAATATTAATCAAGCAGGACGTAGGGTTTTACCTCCATCGAGAGGGCCCGAACATGGGTAAAACTTCGTGTCCCTTGCCTCCTATTACCATCCGGCCTAGACGTACACGTCGGGACCCCCTACCCGAGATCCGCCGGTTTTGACACCGACATTGGTGCTTTCATTGAGAGTTCCTCTGTGTCGTCGCCGTCAGGCTCGATGGCTCCTACGATCATCAATAGCGATGCAGTCCAGGGTGAGACCTTCCTCCCCGGACAGATCTTCGTCTTCGGCGGCTTCGCATTGCGGGCCAATTCGCTTGGCCGTCTGGAGCAGATCGAAGGCTACGCCCCTGGCCGTTAGGTCAGATTTGGAAGTTTAAACTACACGGCTGACATCCGCGGAGACTTGATCTTCGACGGATTCGAGCCACTGCCAAGCGCGCCGCTCTGTCACGACGAGCATGATTTAGCTCTACCACCGAACAGTTCCCTGGAGGCCGCACCCGCGTCTGCTCCGACCCCTAATTTGGAGCCAACTGCGCCGATCGAGGATGGGCAGTTGGACGCCACCTCGGGGGCTGCGACCCTAACGAAGATTGAGCCGAACACCAGCCCCGTACTCTGAGAGACTCGTGACTCCAGGGAGCCGGACTCCTCTTCGGACTCCGAACCCTCTGCGCCCTTGCCGATCGAATCCGATTGGGCGCCGATCATGGAGTTCACTACCGCGGACATCTTTCAGCACTCGCCTCTCGGTGATATCCTGAAGTCACTGAAGTCTCTCTCTTTATCAGGAGAGCCCTGGCCGGACTATGGTCAGCAAGGTTGGGGTACGGACGATGAAGAAATTCAAAGCCCACCCACCGCCCACTTTGTAGCCACTATCGATGACTTAACCGACATGCTCAACTTCGACTTCAAAGATATCGACGGTATGGACGCCGATGAAGGAGATGATGAAGAACCAGCGCCTACTAGGCCCTGGAAAGCCACCTCGTCGTATGACATATACATGGTGGACACCCCAAAAGAAGGAGATGGCGATGGAACAGCGGAGGATGACCCCTCCAAGAAACAGCCTAAGTGCCAGCGTCAGCGGCGCCGCTCAAAATCCCGCCAAAACAAACACGGTGATTCCAGCATGGGAGATAATAATACTCTGGAAAGCGCCGAAGAAAACCCCCTCCAGCAAGATTTAGCACAGGAGGATGGAGAAACCAGCCCTCATGAGAGAGTGGCAGATAGAGAGGTCGAGGACGATAATTATATTCCTCCCTCCGAAGACGAGGCAAGCCTCGATGACGACGAATTCGTCATGCCAGAGGATCCCATCGAGCAAGAGCGTTTTCAACGCAGGCTTATGGCCACGGCAAGAAGCCTCAAGAAAAAACAGCAACAGCTTAGAGCTAATCAAGATTTGCTAGTTGACAGATGGACTGATGTCCTTGCGGCCGAAGAGCATAAACTCGAACGCCCCTCCAAGAGCTACCCAAGGCGCAGGTTGCTACCCCGATTAGAGGAGGAAGCACTTGATGCGGCCGACTGACCACCTCACGGCCGCGACAGAGAGGCCCCTCGGCCCTCCACTCAAGCCGCACCATGTACCAAGGCACGGGAATATGCGCCGGACTTATGAGACATGTTGGAGGATAAGGCAAGGCAAACAAGATCGATCTACGGATCACGTGGGCGCCCCACGGCTCGAGACGGTAACCGTCACGCCAGCCACAAATTCGGCAGGGCCGAACACAGTAGACAAGGCTCATTGGATCTACGTCAAGATATAGCCCAGTACAGAGGCGCCGCACACCCACTTTGCTTTACAGACGAAATAATGGATCATCAAATCCCCGAGGGTTTCAAACCCGTAAACATCGAATCATATGATGGCACAACAGATCCTGCGGTATGGATCAAGGATTATCTCCTTCATATCCACATGGCCCGCGGCGATGATTTCCACGCCATCAAATACCTCCCACTCAAGCTTAAAGAACCAGCTCGGCATTGGCTTAACAGCTTGCCAACAGGATCAATCAATTGTTGGGAGGACCTGGAAGCTGCATTCCTCGACAATTTCCAGGGCACTTATGTGCGACCCCCAGACGCCGATGACTTAAGTCACGTAATTCAGCAGCCAGAGGAATCGGCCAAGCAATTCTGGACACGGTTCCTAACAAAGAAAAATCAAATAGTCGACCGTCCGGACGCTGAGGCCCTATCAGCCTTCAAGCACAATATCCGTGACGAGTGGCTGGCCCGACACCTTGGACAGGAAAAGCCGAAATCTATGGCAGCACTCACGACACTCATGACCCACTTTTTCGCGGGAGAAGACAGCTGGCTTGCTCATAGCAACAATATGACCAAGAACCCTGGTAATTCAGACACCAGGGACAGTAGTGGCAAGTCGCGTCGCAACAAGCAGAAGCGCCGCATTAACGGCGACAATGCTAAGGATACGACAGTTAATGCCGGATTCAGAGGCTCTAAATCCGGTCAGCGGAAAAAGCCATTCAAAAGGAATCCTAGGGGCCCATCCAGTTTGGACCGAATACCCGACCACTTGTGCCAGATACATGGCACCGCCAAAAAGCCGGCTAATCACACCAACAGGGATTGTTGGGTGTTCAAGCAGGCAGGCAAGTTAAACGCCGAAAACAAAGACAAGGGGCTGCATAGCGATGACGACGAGGAGCCCCGGCCGCCGAACAACAGTGGATAGAAGGGTTTTCCCCCACAAGTGCGGACGGTGAACATGATATACGCAACCCACGTCCCTAAAAGGGAGCAGAAGCGCGCGTTAAGGGACGTATACGCGGTAGAGCCAGTCGCCCCAAAGTTCAACCCATGGTCCTCCTGCCCGATCACCTTTGATCGAAGGGACCATCCCACTAGCATCCGTCACGACGGATTCGCCGCATTGGTTCTAGACCCAATTATTGATGGATTTCATCTCACTAGAGTCCTTATGGACGGCGGCAGCAGCCTGAACTTGCTTTACCAGGATATAGTGCGGAAAATGGGCATAGATCCCTCGAGGATTAAGCCCACCAAAATGACCTTTAAAGGCATAATACCAGGTGTAGAGGCCAACTGTACAGGCTCAGTCCCACTTGAGGTGGTCTTTGGATCTCCGGATAATTTCTGAAGCGAGGAGTTAATCTTTGACATAGTCCCGTTTCGTAGTGGTTATCACGCACTGCTCGGGCGAACCGCATTCGCTAAGTTCAATGCGGTACTGCACTACGCATACCTTAAGCTCAAGATGCTAGGCCCTGAGGAGTAATTATGGTCAATGGAAACACCGAACGCTCCCTCCAAATGGAGGAGCACACAGCAGCCCTTGCAGCGGAAGTACAAAGAAGCCTCTCCATGCAGTTCTCCAGTCCGGCCACTAAACAACCGGACACCGTAAAGCGCGCCCGGAGTAACCTACAACAAGACCGCCTGGCACGATCCGAGCAGGCGTAGCAACGCAGCCCCAACCCCAACCCTCGCAAAAAGGCGACACCAGTACTTCGCATACATAACTACGATCTAGAGATACCATGGGCACAGGGGGAGGGGCACCATCACGGCACGCCCAAAACACGGCTTAAACCGTACCACGGGCTGCCGATTTTTTAATTTTCTCTTACTTTCATGACTCCATCGTTCGGAAGGCCTGTTCGGCAGTTCAATTGCCGCACAAACGATGCAAGAACTAGGGAAGCGGACAAGCCACGCCACATTACGGAACTCCCAGGTGGTCTCTATCACGAGCAGTATACCCGTTCCGCATACTATTCCATAGCTTGCCCCTGGAATGGACATGTAAACTAGTCCAACCTTCCACTTATCGCATTACTTGTATCGTTCTGCCTTGATCGCACCCCTCTTTAATAAACAATGCATAGCTTTCGTCTATTTTTGCATTACCTTTTTTCTTTATATATGTTACCTAACGACATGTTGCACCCGTACACGTTGGTATGGCCAAATACGCCAGGTGCTTTAGTACCCCTCAATATGGTGTGAGAAGTCCGAACACTTTAACATGTGCGGCACCCCGAACTTATAGCAGTATATGCATCGGCTCCGAATCATGTCTTGGGTCAATAGTTGGGTTTGCCCGGCTGCTATGTTTTGGTGCCTTACGTTCCGCTATATCGGCTAAGGTAGCACTAGGAGAACCACTGCGATTGTGCCCCAGTTGAGCTGGGTCAAGCACCTCAGTGGAGAAAGCTAAAACTGACTGTCATGATGAAGCGAGAGTTGGTCGCTGTTAGAGAGGTTTTTTCGAGTCCCTAAAGACTTATGCCGCTTAGGGCGAGGAGCCGGCTCTGTCCGGCCAAGGCGTGGATAGCGCCCCGAACTCGGTCTTCCGAATACCAGGAGCTTCGCCGAAATTTAAAATTATAGAATTCTATGGCTAAGTGAGAGTGTTCATGCATTCACTAGTAGAAAAAGGGTCAAACGTGAAGCACATTAGTGCCGGTTTGTATTTGAGCCGGCACTAATGTATACATTAGTGCCGGTTCCAATGGCTAGTCGGGCCGCTTTCATTAGTACCGGTTCGTGGCGAACCTTTAGCACCGGTTCGTGCCACAAACCGGTACTAATGAGAGTGGTGGCAGGATGTTGTCAGACTGGGGCCCCTCCAGCCCCTTTAGTACCGGTTCTTGGCACGAACCGGTACTAAAGGTCGTCCTACATAAACCCTTCGTCCACCCGAGCTCGCTCTGTTCTTCCCCTTTCCCCTGTCCTCTCTATTCTTCCCCTCTTCCTCTCGAGCTCATCACACATTTTGCCCAAAATTTGTCAATATTTGAAGGCCCCCATCCATTCAAATGATCAGAAAGGTTAGCAACTTTGTCCTTTCATCTCTCATTGCTAGATTAGCTCTTGCAATGCTTTATATAGTGATTAATTTGGGAGTTTAGTAATTTGGGAGGATATATATATATGTGTGTGCTAGTATTTGATTTATATGCAATTTTTTCTAGGAGGTATGTGAACCGGAAAATCCAACCGACCCTATTGTCGAGAGGTTAAATTTAGTTGAAAGATAAAACGAGTACTTGAAAGAAAAATTGAAAAGAATTGAGGGGAGAAGATGGAATTGGAGTTGCATGTTGCCGATGTCGTCGATGATCACAAGATCAAGATGGAGAAAATGCGCTTGAAGATTAGAAAGATTAGAAAATATGCCATCAATAGTGAGGCTTGGTATCATTATGCTGTTGGATCCATTGTTACCTTAGTTGCAATCTTGATCGTATTTGTTGTTGCATTTAAATGCTTTAGCTAGAGAGTTATTTGTTTGTTGCATTTAAGTGTTGTATGAACTTTATGTATGAACTTGTATTAATTTGGTCTATTCGGTGTTGTGTAATGAAGATGAGCCGGCAATGGATGTACGATGACCGATGATCTCCCCAGTTCGTTGAGGGCGTGCATACTTTTCTGCTTGCGGCGGAGGCAAACAAGCGGGCGGATGGTTTTATGCCTTGTCCATGTGCTCGCTGTAAGAATGGTCACAATTACTCTACGTCAAGAACCATTCACGTCCACCTGTTTAAGTCCGGTTTCATGCCCCACTATAATGTTTGGACCAAGCACGGAGAAAGAGGGATTATGATGGAAGACAATGAAGAAGAAGAGGACGACGACAGCTATCCTGGCCATGGGTTCCCTGAATACGATGATACAACAATGGGGGAAGAAGCTGAGCCGGTAATGCGGGAAGAAGCTGAGCCGGTAATGCGGGAAGAAGCTGAGCCGGTAATGCGGGAAGAAGCTGAGCCGACAATGTGGGAAGAAGCTGAAGAAGAGGCATCAGATGAGCCCGTTGATGATCTAGGTTGGGCCATTGCCGATGCAAAGAGAAACTGCGCAAGTGATTTGGAGAAGAAGAAGTTGCAGCGCATGTTAGAGGATCACAAAAAATTGTTGTACCCGAATTGCGTAGGTGACAAGAAAAAGCTAGGCACCACACTGGAATTGTTGCAATGGAAGGCAGAGAATGGTGTATCTGACAAGGGATTTGAAAAGTTGCTGGTAATGATAAAGGATATGCTTCCAAAGGACAATGAATTGCCCGAGAGTACGTACAAAGCAAAGAAGGCTGTCTGCCCTCTAGGGTTAGAGGTGCAAAAGATACATGCATGCCCTAATGATTGCATCCTCTACCGCGGTGAGTACAAGGTTTTGAACGCTTGCCCGGTATGTGGTGCATTGCGCTATAAGATCAGCCGCGATGACCCTGGTGATGTCAAGGCGAGCGCCCCAGGAAGAAGATTCCTGCCAAGGTGATGTGGTATGCTCCTATAATACCACGGTTGAAACGTTTGTTCCAAAACAAAGAGCATGCCAAGGCGATGAGATGGCACAGAGAAGACCGTAAGAAAGACGGAAAGTTGAGAGTACCCGCTGACGGGTCGCAGTGGAGAAAAATCGAAATAAAGTATGGGAAGGAGTTTGCAGATGACGCAAGGAGTGTATGGTTTGGTCTAAGTGCAGATGGCATTAATCCTTTTGGGGAGCAGAGCAGCAACCATAGCACCTGGCCTGTGACTCTATGTTTGTATAACCTTCCTCCTTGGTTGTGCATGAAGCGGAAGTTCATTATGATGCCAGTGCTCATCCAAGGCCCTAAGCAACCCGGCAACGACATTGATGTGTACCTAGGGCCATTAGTTGAAGAACTCTTACAACTGTGGAATGGAACAGGTGTACGTGTGTGGGATGAGCACATGGGGGAATAATTTGACCTAAAGGCGTTGCTGTTCGTGACCATCAATGATTGGCCTGCTCTCAGTAACCTTTCAGGACAGACAAACAAGGGATACCGCGCATGCACGCACTGTTTGGATGATACCGACAGTATATATTTGGATAATTGTAAGAAGAATGTGTACCTGGGACATCGTCGATTTCTTACGAGCAGGCATCCCGTAAGAAAGAAAGGCAAGCATTTCAAAGGTGAGGCGGATCACCGGACGAAGCCTCACCACCGTACTGGTGCTGATGTACATGATATGGTCAAGGCTTTGAAGGTGGTCTTTGGAAAGGGTCCTGGTGGACAACCTGTTCCGAATGACGCTGACGGACACGCACCCATGTGGAAGAAGAAATCTATATTTTGGGACCTGCCCTATTGGAAAGACCTAGAGGTCCGCTCCGCAATCGACGTGATGCACGTGACGAAGAATCTTTGTGTGACCCTGCTTGGCTTCTTGGGCGTGTATGGGAATACAAAAGATACACCTGAGGCACGAGAGGACCAGCAACGTATGCACGGAAAAGACGGCATACATCAGGGTCATGCAAGCTACGCTCTTACCAAAGAAGAGAAGGAAATCTTCTTTGAATGCCTGCTCAGTATTAAGGTACCGTCTGGCTTCTCGTCGAATATAAAGGGAATAATAAACATGGCAGAGAAAAAATTCCAGAACCTAAAGTCTCATGACTGCCACGTGATTATGATGCAACTGCTTCTGGTTGCATTGAGGGGGCTTCTACCGGAAAACATTTGATTAGCCATTGTGAAGCTATGTGCATTTCTCAATGCAATCTCTCAGAAGGTAATCGATCCAGAAATCATACCAAGGTTAGAGAATGATTTGGTGCAATGTCTTGTCAGTTTCGAGTTGGTGTTCCCACCATCCTTCTTCAACATCATGACGCATGTCCTAGTTCACCTATGCGAAGAGATTAACGTTTTGGGTCCTGTATTTCTACACAATATGTTCCCCTTTGAGAGGTTCATGGGAGTCTTAAAGAAATATGTTCATAACCGTGCTAGGCCAAAAGGAAGCATCTCCAAGGGCCGTCAAAATGAGGAGGTCATTGAGTTTTGTATTGACTTTATTATTGACCTTAAGCCGATTGGTGTTCCTGAATCGCGGCATAAGGGTAGACTGGATGGAAAAGGCACGCTAGGAGGGGAACAAATAATATGTATGGACGGACATTCTCTCACTGAAGCACACTACACAGTTCTACAGAATTCCGCCTTGGTGGCTCCGTATATGGATGAACACAAGAATTTGCTACGCTCCAAACACCCGGAGCGGTCTGATGACTGGATTACACGTGAACAAACCAGGAGTTTCGCCAGCTGGTTGCAGACACGTACCATGCATGACACCTCTATTGAAGATGACCTGTACTTGATGTCCCAGTTACCATCTTCGAATATAATGACTTTCAAAGGGTACGAGATAAATGGTAATACATTTTACACGATTTCCCAAGATAAGAAGAGCACCAACCAAAACAGTGGTGTCCGCTTTGATGCAGAAACCAAGATGGGAAAGGAAACATATTATGGTTATATACAGGACATATGGGAACTTGACTATCGACGTGGTTTGAAGGTCCCTTTGTTTCGGTGCAAATGGGTCAATATGACACGAGGCGGGGTAACGGAAGACCCGCAGTACGGAATGACAACAGTGGATCTCAACAATCTTGCGTATGGAGACGAACCATTCGTCCTAGCCAATGATGTGGCACAGGTTTTCCATGTGAAGGACATGTCTACCAAGCCAAGAAAAAGAAAAGATAAGGAAGCGAATGCATCGTACAATGAGCCAAAGCGGCACTTAGTTCTTTCTGGGAAGAGAAACATCGTGGGAGTGGATGACAAGACAGACAAGTCAGAAGATTATGAAAAGTTTGGTGAAATTGCTCCATTCATAGTGAATATTGACCCGAGCATCCCGTTAAATGATGAAGATTTTCCATGGTTACGGCGCAAAGGGACACACGCGAAGAAAAAGTTTCACACCCAAAGATCTGGGATGTGATCGGCTTCACTATCATCACTTTCTTCTATGTTTCACACCTAGAAGGGAATCTCTGTAATAGTTAGGGTAGTTAATTATGTGTTTTGGCATTTGAAACGCGAAGAAATTTTATGTGCAAACAAATTCTTTCATGCCTTTACTGATTTTTAAAGTTAAGTTATTCACAAACTAGTGATTCACACTAATTTCAAATAATTCAAAATTTAAACTATTCAAATTTGAAAACTACGGGCACTAACAGAAAGTTTGTAATTTTTTGTACCTAAAGCAAAAATATTCACAAAGAAACTCTAAATACACAAAAAAAAACAACTCAAAAATAAATAAAGCAAAAAAAATAAAAAAAAGCCCGCCTACTAGGCCAAAGTAGCCGGCATACGACTAGAAACCCAACCTGTTGTTGGGCCAGGATGCAGGCCCGCAAAGGCCCAGTAGGCCTACAGGGCAACACAGAACATGTAGGCCCAGTAGGCCTGCTTTGGAGATGAGCTCAAGAGAGCTACCGCACGGGGGTTTATAAACCAGTGCGGTCGCCCCTCGGCTAGCGAGGTGGGACTAAACTTGCCGCACCGCACCTGCGCCAGCGCACCCCCTTTAGTACCGGGTCGTGGCACCAACCGGTACTAAAGGGGGGGCCTTTAGTATCGGTTGGAGCCACCACCCGGTACTAAAGGGGGTCGCTTCCCGCCGCTTGGCCTGGCCAAAACAGGCCTTTAGTACCAGTTGGTGGCTCCAACCGGTACTAAAGGCCCCTCCTATATAAACAACACTTACGAAAATTTCAGTTTCTCATCTGCTTCTTCTCCTCTGCAACGTCGCCCGCCGCGCCCCCCGTACGTCTCCATCTCTCTTCGCCGCCCCCGTCGCCGCCCCGTCCCCGTCGTCGCCGCCCCGTCGTCCCTATCCCCGTCGTCCTCGTCGTCACCGCCACCCCGTCCCGGCCCGTCCCGCATCGTCCTCGTCCCTGT